>NC_142775.1:32062852-32220352 GCF_988280905.1 Pimephales promelas | reverse complement strand
TCCCTTCCAGACAGTCTTACCTTCTGCACGGGATATGGCCAAATGCCTGAGACTCAAACGCCTCTAAAAGATAAATATTCCTTCCTATTTCTCTGTCAGAACAAGGCTAATTTCAGTTGAATTTTTCCTAGGATGGGCCATTTCTTTATATACAAGCACCTCAAAAAGCATTTGAACATTTTACCTTTATTACCCAGTGGCAAAAAAGTTCCTTTAAAATCCCATAATGGGACATGATGTCACCCTAAACAGGACAAGTTGCCACAATGGGAACCTGGGGCCTCATTTCTAAAGATGTGCGTGTAATCATCCGAAGTGTGAATAAAGGGTAATTTCCTAAATGATTCATAGATGATTCAATTTCCTATTAATGATTCATAAAACATCCATAGGAATAATAAAAAAAAAAAATTCCTAAAGGCACGCCATGTGAATTCAGGTGAGACGGGAGGAAATATAGACCCATTTTCAGTTTGTAAACATGGTGATGTTTTTTTGTGGGCGGAGCTTAGGTGGAGGCAGAACGCCTTAGGTGGAGGCAGCATTAATTTTTGATCATGTCAGATTATATTTACATTTTATAAATGAGGCCCTTGCTGTTTGTTGATACCAAAATATGTAAAGAAGGGCCATCATAATCTCTGCATATAGGTTTCTTCTCTTACTAAACTTCTTAAACTTCTCCGCAGGTGTTCCGGCCACGCACGCCTCCGGAAGCCATTGCATTATGTTCCCGGCTGCTGGAGTACACACCGACCGCTCGACTGACCCCACTAGAGGCCTGCGCTCATTCCTTCTTCGATGAACTGCGGGATCCAAACGTCAAGCTTCCTAACGGGCGTGAGAAGCCGTCCTTATTCAACTTCACAACTCAAGGTAAGGCGGTATTTTGCTTTTGCTTTTATTAAGAAATGTTCGGTCAGAAGCAAGACAAGCCATTTGTGGATGATATTGTTTAAATCAGTTCTTCTTTTCTCTTCACTCAGAGCTGTCCAGTAACCCATCCCTGGCCTCTATTCTAATTCCCGCTCATGCACGTAACCAGGCAGGAGCTTCTACTCCCACCAACACCTCTACCACTTCAGGTCAGTTCTTGTTTTAGACACCTTTGTGCTCATTTTTCATCCCTTATTATTTGTATATAGCTTACTCTGATAAAATGTCCATATTAGGGGACTGCAATATTGAAAAAAAAGATACCTCGATATTTTCTGGGATTTTGTCAACATGACATCTTGACTTTTGCGTAAACATACACACCACTTTCAAGTCAAGTGGCGTGTTATCTATACGCATTTTGAGCTATCCGCATGTATGTATACGCCGTTAAATATCCAAATGATTCTGCGTGTATGTACACGCCGTTAAATGTCCGAGCGAAACGAAGCAGAATGTAGATCTACGTCTGAGATTTTTTTCCTAGGATGGTAGGGGAAGACTCATAAATGCTATTAACCCCAGTGACAGTTAGGTTTAGGGACGGGTTTGGGGTAGATCATATATTTATATAGACAGTAATGTAACGTTAAGTCAACGGCGTTCATAAACACGCTGAAAAGCGATTATGCGTGTTGATAGCACGCCAAAAATGGAAATACGAATTGGCGTGTCATACATACGCCATTTCATGAGATCAGTTTGGATTTTGTTGAGTGTGCGTGTAACAGAGGCCAGCTAGTAAGAGCTGTGCAAGTAAACCTCACTCCCCTGGTCTCAAGAGTCGCACTAGGGGGACGCTAAGGAACGCTATAGACTGCTGACCTTAGTGTCCTTGTTAGCACGTCTGCTCCCAAGCTGGAGA
Organism: Pimephales promelas; assembly: GCF_988280905.1. Taxonomy (NCBI): domain Eukaryota; kingdom Metazoa; phylum Chordata; class Actinopteri; order Cypriniformes; family Leuciscidae; genus Pimephales; species Pimephales promelas. The sequence continues at coordinate 32,218,551 of NC_142775.1, read as the reverse complement.
CCCCGATTCTTATCTCACTCAAAGCGGGTCGAGTAGGACTGGTTACATTTGGTGCCGTGACCCGGATGGGAGTGACGTTAAGGGGGGTGAGTGTAACAGAGGCCAGCTAGTAAGAGCTGTGTGGGTAAAACTCACTTCTCTAGGCCTCAAGAGGCGCACTAGCGACTGACGCTAGTCTAGAGAGTGTGATCTTAAGCGCCCTTGTTATGGCGCCCACATCCCATGCTCGTACTGATGTTTGGGGAAAACAGCACTCTTACTCATGTGATACTGCTTAACTATATAATATAGAAATGGAAGACAACAACTCATACAGGGGCCTTTTAGCCCTCATATATTTTATTTTGCAGGCATACAAACTATTCTACTAGGCTACATCATGAATAAGTGGACTCTCAAGGCATGTTTTTGTTTGGTTATTGCATACTGTACTAAGTGACGTACACAATAATGTCAGCTTCATGTTGTTTGGACATGATTTTCTTGGTTGAATCGCATGATTTAGATTTTATGGACGTTTTACTAATAGTAATAAGTGGTGAATTTTCACTTATTTCCATCATTACCACTGATTAAAATGGATTTCTTTTAATGTGACTTTTTTATTATTTTATTATGACATCAAGACAGTACATAACATGCAATATATACTATTACAAATGAAAATATGTTCTCTTTGTGTGCAGATGCCAATAGTGATCGCAGTCAGACCACAACTGCAGCCTCTGCCTCCGCCTCCAACACCTCAACCTGAGAGCCCAAGCCAATCAGAACTGACCCTGCCTCCAGGGCCACGCCCACCCCACTGCTCACCAGCTTATTGGGCAGGATTTGAGTCATGTAACCACCACTCTTATTCAGACTGCAAGAGCCAACCTTCATTTACGTCTTTTTTTTTTTTTACGAAGTTCAGATAGAGTTCGAAATGATTTTTGGAAAAGCCATGTCGGGTGTAATTCACGAGAGCGACAGAGAAATCAGTGAGGATATGGTTGGGAAGGGGGGGTTAAACTATAAAACCATAAAACCTGGTCTGTGACCAGCCGGAACTTTTTTTTTTTTCATTCTCAGAGGACAATCTTGTTATGTAAGCAATCCGGTAGCCAGATCCATCCACTTCCGTTTCCATTTGGACTTCCCTTCTCTCACCTGGACTGTCTCTAGCTACACGTTCGGCCCCTTTCTACTTTTCTGGGTCTCTTATAGCGCATGGCTACCCAATATATATATATATATATATATATATATATATGTGTGTGTGTGTGTGTGTATATATGTATGTATTGGGTGAAAAGGATCCTAATTGTATCCTAAAAAACCCACACAGCACTATACAAGAGATATAAATGTAAAAACCGCATGTTCCAACCACAAAGCTAACAGAGAAATTCTCTGTTACAGATGATCCTGGACTTTTAAGTCTCCTGAATGTTTTATTTTGTTTTATAAAATGGGCGGTCTAAGGGGAAGGGCCAGACATTTTGATTGACAAGTGAGACGTGCGTCTCCATCTCTGTGTTCTTGTATGATAATATACATACACAGTTTATATATTACTTTGCATTATGTAAAATAAATATATATATATAGTTATATATAGATCTATATCTAGCATCATCGGTCCAGAATCCATCACGGATTGTCAGGGCAGTGGCGAATTTTACCGCTGGCCAGAATTATACAGTATGTTTATGACTAAGAACTTGGGACACATTTTGCTGGAGCTCCTTTCTTGCAAGCGTTTCACTCTTTTGTGCTGTTTTCTGTTCGCCTGGTAGAATTACTATCACCTTCGGTCCTGATTTCCTCCTGTTATTTATTGTCGCGTGTGGGTCAGTGGTGTAACGCTCAGATTAATTGTTCGTATTCACTCTGCGAGTTACAGCTATACATAAAGAATATGTGAAGACAACTCGTCGACGTGGCGCAGACTTCACAGACGACTCTCGTAACGTCAAACTGAAGTGGCTGTGTTGGTTCAACCACTAACGTCTCAACGTGCTTTCAACCTGCTTACAGAAAAATGTACTTTTTCTTCATCCAGAATGTCTTAATACGCAAAGTATAGCAGTACATGAAAATGGCAGACGTGTATATACAGTACAGAAATGTTGCTCCTCACCAAATTCTAGCTTTTACACTTTTATTTGACTTTTATTTTTGTATAATTTGTAAGCATGTGTGAGTGAATGTGTACATGCGTGTGTTCTGCTATGTACATATAAATGCTGACCTGAGAACTGTTAATGAGCGGAAACAAAGACGAGGGATTAAATGAAAAAAGATTAAAAAAAAAGAGAAGATTTAAAAGATCAGGGTAAGAATGACCTGTTTGTTGGATACTGTAGACAAGGAGCTTTCTCCAGCCATATAGTTCAATCTTATCTGTACAGTAGGTGCCAGCTATATTATTGTAACTATATCTAGTAATGTATAGTGTATCTATAGTTTGGAGTGCCTTTGCTTCCATACACTTCCTCTCCCTAGGCCACACCCCCTTTCTGTCTTCACTCAAGGCAGGCCCACCCCTTCCTGTGACCCTCTGCAGGTGCTGTTGATTGGTCAAGTCAGAATGACTGACAGCCGACTTCATTTTCTGTCACAAACCACACTCTGTGGTATTTCTGTCATGTTTTTCCTTCTTTTTTTGCTTTGGATTCACTCACTTATTGGCACAAAGATGTTTTTGTGTGTGGAGGAAGTCACGTTCCTGTGGAGCCAATCACAATGTACGTTCTTACACTCGTTCCACTACCAAAGCGAACCAACCACGAGCGTGTTGTGACGTAACTGCGACATCCCAGGGGCAATAATAATTTCTTTGGTGTTTTGGCTCGTTGGCCAGCTGACAGTACGCAGTAGAGATGTCCCGTAGCACCCGCCGGACCCTCATCCCCGCACCCTCAATGTAAAGCTTTGCTTGTAAGATACGCGTTCATAGATGTGTTGCTTTCCACAAATGGTGTGACCACTTCTCGTGACTAAAGTTAGAGTAAAAATGTAAAGACACAAGGGTTAAAAACAATTACCAAAATACAAAAAAAAAAAGACAAAAAAAATGTTTTAAGGACTGCGGGCTACAGACTATCGCATTAAATACACTTATTGGGGGAAAAAAAAGTTGTCTTGGTTTAAAATGAAAAGAAAAAAAGCAACCTGTATAACATTAATATTACTTGAATGCCTCTGTTTGTGACTGAAATTTTTATTTTATTTTAAATATATTCTTTTTCTGTGAAGGTATGCTAAATGTCTCCTCTCCTTGTAAATATGTCCGTTTTGGTCCTTGGTGTGACTTGGATTCAGAGACTAGTTACCTGGTACTGTAATTTGCATTAAATAAAGAGTAGGATAGCTTGGAAATGACCCTGCATTTGCCATGTGTCTTTCTTTTCGCAGCCCAAAATGTTAAAAACCAATTAAATGTTTATTTTTTTTTTTTTTTGTCCTCTCCACTCTTGCTTTGTGTTTAAATGTGATTCCGGTAAGTGCCTGGGTTCAAATTAAATGTAAACAGTAATTTAAATGCATTTTATGCTGCTTTAGCTAAAACCGTCTGCCAAATGCATAAAAATATTAATGAAAAAGAAAAGTGCACACTGCCATTTGGGGTTTGTAAGGTTAATTTATTTATTTGATTTTTTTTCATTAATACTTTTATTCAGCATGTGGTAGATGCATTTCATGTACAAAAAAATATCTATTTTAAAAATAAATGCTGTTGTTTTAAATTTATTCAAATAATCCTGGAAAATAAATGTAGGCTACCATGGTTTCCACAAAAATAATAAGCAACAATAAATGCAGTCTTGGTGAGCATATGACACTTCTTTCAAAAACATTACAAATTAAACAGAATAGTGTAAATGATTTACAAAATTGCACACTGAACGATTCTGCACATTTATTTTCCTGAGAGGGTCTTATGTCTCACATTGAACAAATAACCACTGTAAAGAGAGAAAAACCTGAGTGTAGTGTGTAGTAATTATTCATGTTATGACAAGTTTCCTTATCATTTTGCAGGCAGGATGAAATAATTGCTTAATCTACACAAAATGGCAACATGAGGCATTTTCAAAAGAGTTTGAGCTTTGAACAGATACCTGATACCTGAATCCTCTGCTTTTGTTTGTAGCAAATATGTGAAAGACCCCGTTCCAAAAATACTGAACACCTAGACGGATCCCGAGATATTTGCTCAACATTGTCATGTGATAAGTACTAAGTAAAAAAGTTTACTCGAAAACTTTCAAAAAGACAATCACTTCTCAAGAAAGTGGCTTAAAATTTCAGAGATTCATCAAAATTGTTGACATTTACATATTTCGCAAAAGCTTTGTTTCTAATATTCACAACAGATATATATCTATATATGTGATAACCAGTCACACATCACAGAGTGAATCTCACGAAAACTGAAGAACATTATCCAGGTCCAGACATTTCACTTCAAAATCAAATATATTTTTGGACGGATGCCAGAAAAACAATCTCATTACTGTAATGAAAGTCCTAAAAAAGTTTTTTTTTTTTTTTTTCATTTTGGAGAGTAAAATATGACCTGAACATGTTCTTTATAAGATTCATAACTCCGCTTACATCCACTTACATTCTTTGTCTTGTCAAATATAGCTACTAACATATTTTTTCATATAACCTGAACATCATTAGAAGCGAACAGTTTTACATTTGAACACAAACAATAAATAAACAGATTTGTCAAGACATAGGCAGACAATTTATACAGTATGCATCATAGTATCATATCTTCATTTTTATAATTTGTTGTCTCTGGTACAATAACATGATATTTTATAATAATAATCTCTTACAGCAACTTACCCTGCAAAGCTTATTAGGCAACATTTTCCCATAAGGTCCCATTAATGTTTGTTAAAGTTAAAGGTAGTTAATAAAATACAACAGTTACTAAATAATACAGATAGAACTTTGTTTTTTTACAATGTGTTAGTAAATTTTGAAATTAATATGCTTTCGAAGTATTAATAAATGCTTTTGGCAGTTATTTCATGTTAACTAATGAAACCTTACGATAAACTGTTACAACAAAAGGGGAAAATTCAAATGGAATCTTGGTTACATTTAATTTTAAGGTGTCTTTTTTACAGTGTAATTATACATACAAGTACTGAGAAATATCAGGAACATGTACTTACAATAGTGTTAGGTTTAGGGAGAGTTGCATTTAACTATACATAATTCACTGCAGTAAGTACATGTAACGTGTAACAAACACTAAAATAAAGTGTTACCAAATCTAACGTTTACACGACAACGATGTACTAAAAACGGAAACGGTTTTCCTTGCGTTTTTCACGTTCAGACGACAACGTTGTCAAAACGATCTCGGTTCACACGGATGTGCGAAAACAACTAAAAACGCTGTATTATTCATGTCAGGCCAGTAGTTGGCGACGCTACGCACGCACCGCACCTAGACCGAACACCAGTGTTGTAGTCGAGACCACCTCACTCGAGTCCGAGTCGACACCGAGACCAGAGAGAGTCGAGTCCGAGTCAAGACCGAGTCCATAGAGAGTCGAGTCCGAGTCCGAGACCAGAGACGGTCGAGTCCGAGTCGAGACCGAGACCAGTGAGGGTTGATTACCTAATTTACTTTTATTTACTTAGAGAAATCCTTTTTTTTTTTTTTTACTGAATTTACTTAGAGTTTAAAAAATATGATCAGTTTAGGGTAAAAATATAGTAGGTGGTGTTAAAAGTAATTTTATTACAATTTGTCATGCGCAGTTGCGCACTAGAAAATCACCAATCACTGGGCGTGTCAATCAATTTAAAGAAATATTTTATTCACATACATTAATAATCATGAAAAATATTTTTAATTGAACTCGAGTGGACTCGGGAATAATTCCGAGTCCTAAAAAAAAAAAATGTTCGAGTACGAGTCAATTCCGAGTCCAAATGGACACGAGTCCATGACAAGACCAAGACCATTAAAATATGGTCTCGAGACCGAGTCCGAGTCTCAAGTACTACAACACTGCCGAACACTTAATACGCACGACGTCACTGTTTTCACAAAATCTCGTTTTTGTACTTTATACAGAGACAATAACGGTTTCGCTTTTAAACACTTAAAACCTGTTTTCACTGTTGTCGTGTAAATGAACGCCAAAACGCATTACAAGTTTTACGTTTTCAGTTCCGTTTTAAATCGGTGTTGTGTAAACGGCCTCCTAATCTTCAAGCTTCATTCATGCAGTGAATGTGAGAGATAAAACAGTGATGTGCCATCCTACATCTGCATATGAACCACAGAAATTGTTCTTTCGCCGAAAACACTCCGAACACAGACTGCTTGTCAGATAAACACAATTACATTACATTTAGGAACAATTTCACGATTACCCTGTGCTGCTGTTCAGTAGTTCATCATCAGTAGTCACCGACCCTGTCCTTGCGAGTTTTGTCTAGTCTTTAGTGTCCTAGCAGCCGTCTTTACTTATTATTTCCAACCAAAGCGGAGACACTTCAGGCTGAATGTCCTGGATTTTCAGCACCTGTTTTGTGTACTCTTCGTTCATACTCCTCATCTCGGTCAGGCACGCCATGATCTTCGGGTACAGCAGACTAGCAGGTGGAGAAGGTTAGACTGCGAGTGTAATCGAAGGAAACGTTTTCCTAATTAGATGGAAAGAAAGCATGCTTACTGCTTCTCTGGCTCGGCCCTCTTCGCCTCGATGTAGGTCTTCAGGGTGAGAGCTAGCGTTTCCTGGTTACGGTCGACCACATTGTGTTGCGTCACACCAGGCCGATCTGTGGACGAACACACACGTGAGATTTTAAAGGGATTACTTCCATATATATATATATTTTTTTAAGTGGAAGTCAATGGGGACTAGTAACTGTTTGGTTAACAACATTCTTCAAAATATCTTTTGTGTTCAGTAGAACAAAGAAACTCATACAGGTGTGGAACATCTTGAGGGTGAGTAAATGATGACAGAACTTTCATTTTTGAGTGAACTATCCTTTTAAACAGCGGCTCATGTGTGTTTGTGTAGCTTCATCTGAGGTACCTGGTGAGAAGAGCGAGATGGCCTGCATCAGCACATACTCCTCTTCGTGCAAGTGCAGCTTGCGCAATGTGTAATGGAAATTCATCATAGGGTCCAGCAGATGCTGCTGAAAACCAGCTGTCCGGTGGATGAGGAATGAAGGAACACGTGGCAGAAAGAATAAAGTGTAAGAAAGCAACAAATCGATGCGTGATGTATTTTTGTAAACTGCAAATGTGATACATGCTCACCTAAGATTCATTGACTTTTTATAGACATTTTTCAATTTTAAAGGTGCAATGTGTAAAAATTTTGAGATATATTAACAGAAATGCAATATGACATCCATAACTGTTTTCAGTGGTTTATAAAAAACTTACTTAATAAACCGTCATGTTTTTAGTACCTTAGAATGAGACATTTATATCTACATAACCGCGGGAATCCCCTCCTATGAAGGTTGACATATTGTGACATCATGTTTCTACCGTAGCCGACAGCGAACAAACACCGCTACAGAGCGCGTTTCGTCACTAAAAGAGAAGCTGCAGAAACCTATACTAGCCATAAACACTGTGAGTAAGTGACTTCTCCCTGTCAGTGGTGTAAAATATGTAGTTTGATTGTTTCATGTAACTTAGTTCTTCTCCCTCGCTGTGTTATGGGTTTGGTATGTGGGGATAAATGTGCTGGTTACGTTCGTGAGACAGCTGATTAGTACTCTTGTCATTGACCGTAAAACAGTATGTTACAGGAATCACTAACCTGTCGATCGCGGTCGACAAGTCAGTCTTGGAAGCATTTTAAGTCGATCGCGAAGAGTTTTCAAAATCTGAGAAAAAAAGCCTAATGTGTGTAGTAAATGGTGTCTGTGGGATGCTGAGGCACGCACACTGTAACAATCATGTCATTTTTGCTGTGCGCACCTTAGGGCTCATGCGGATGCGTCGAGTTTAAACAAGGCTTTACGCTTTAACCAGCTCAGCCACAGTACCAGATCATCATCAGCTCACTTTCTAGTAGCTGTGCCAAGTGAAATCTAAATAATTCCCTTCCGAATCGGAGAGAGTGAGTATTAGCTGTCCGTGAGCTAGCAGTAGGATCAACTTTATGACTATCTATGGGCTTCTCCCTCAACTTTATTGGTCTTTATGCCTCCAAGTACCCCCAATTGCTTGCGAGCTTCTTGATGGAGAGTCGATTCGTTATGATGCAATCGTTAGCCTAGGGGTGTGCGATATGACGATTTTTAACCGTGGATGATTAAAATGTCTCCACGATCTGCGTTTGAAGAAATATCGTAGTATCGTGTTACAGTGCATACTATCAGTTCAGTCGCCTCTGTCTCAACTGTACAACGCGACGTAGCCTACACATCACACGTTAATGAATAGGTATGGGACACTGCAATTCACAAAAGTTCATTATTTGCACAAGCCAACATAAACATTTAATTCACGCGCTGATGCGCTGTTCTAACGTGCGCTTTCCTGAACGCATACCCAGCACCAGAATACTGGACTAAGTTATCTTTCGAGTCTTATTATGCTAATACTGTTAAATACACACAATGTTTACATAAACAGGCTATGTCTAAAGTGAAAGCAAACATTTGAGAGAATATCTGGTGTAATATGCGTCTATATTAAACGCGTCGCGTGCTGGTCTAAAAGCGACAGGAATAAATACTGCTGCTTGTCCTTAAAGGGATAGTTCACAAAAAAAAAATCAAAAAAAAAATCATCACTGTCATTATTTACTCACTCTAATGTTGTTCCAAACCTGTATTAATTTTTCTTGTGCTGAACACAAAAGACGATTTTTTTTAATGTGGGTAACCAAACAGTTGCTGGTCCCCATTAAAAGACGATTTTTTTTTAATGTGGGTAACCAAACAGTTGCTGGTCCCCATTAACTTCCACGAGAGAACCTATAAAAAACTATAGGGGGACCAGCAACTGTTCGGTTACCTACATTATTCAAAATAACTTTTATTTTCAACAGAAGAAAGAAACTTATTCGGGTTTAAAACATCTTGAGAGAGTAAATCTTGAGTGAGACCATTTTCATTTTTGAGAAAACTATCCCTTTAGTGTTAATAAAACAAAAATACACAAGGAGAAAATCACTCACTGACTGAGAACTTTAATAGTAGCTTTAGAATAAATAAGAATCAATTTATTCAGTGAATTCTATGTAGTGTTTTAATTTCATATTTGTTAATTTAATTACTTTCTTCAATGCTACTGCTAAATACACCTACTGCATCTGAAAAAATAAAGCGCTATTTATTTAATTTCAATATTAATTTGTGTAATGTTTATCTTGTCTTATTTTTTTAATAACAAAGAAAATAATGACAGAGATTTTTATCTTCTCCACTGGCCTAAATGTATGCCTTACTTTTTTTTCTTTTGTTACTTGGCTTTGTTTTTAAGATAGGGACATTAGTTTGGCTGTAATGAACAGCCACTTGCAAAATATTATAAAACCAAATTGAAAAAGAATCGTGATAAAAAATCGTGATCGTGATTTTCCTAAAAAATCGTGATATGATATTTTTTCCATATCGCCCACCCCTACATTAGCCTATTTTTACTAAAACTGCTTCTACAGGGCCATAACATAAGATACAAGGTAATGGAGACTTTTATACATTGCCGTGTTTCTTTAGAAATAAATAATGGACAAATGGAGTCTTTGGACGCCTCAGATGTAAAGTTGTTTGCTGTCAAAGTGACAACAAAATGAATGGGAGTCAATGGAATGCTAACAGCAGGTGAAGTTCCAGCACAACACACACTCCAACACAAACTCCACAATATAAAAAACAAAACAAAACAAAAATGTATCTGCTGAAGCAGGACAAATGTGAATCGAATCGACTTAGAACGAAAACACGAATCAACATCGGCAGAGCGTTTGAATTATTGAGAGACCTCCGCTATTTTTATAGTGATAAATTACAAGTTTTCAGATATGCTGAAATTATGGTAAACTACAACATGTATGAGACATGAAATGTATACAAAAGACTGTTTCAGGTTAACAAAAAGTAGGTGCTTTAGGATGTAACTTTTATTTTTATGTACTAGATCTACTGTCTAACGTCACTCATCCCACTACTATCTTATTGTTTATAATACACATTTCCAGACAAGTTTAATACAGTACTGTTACTACAATCCTACTGTTACACTGAAATTGTTCAGTCTAGTTCACTAACCGTTTTCGTTATCATATTTTACATTCACCTATGTTGACATTGCTGATTGTGAAAGATACACGAATAGTTAGTGAAATGAAATGCCTATGCTAGATGACACCACAAATGTAACAGTATTGTAAAGATCACCAGCTGGAGTGCCCCTGAGAGCCACCAGAGGGCACTCCATATCACACTGATCACTTCACAAAACTACAATTCCCATAATGCTGTTTACCTGGAACTGATTACACTTTCACCTGCAGCTCATTCAGACACTCCATATAAACCACACTCAAACAATAGACCATTGCAAAGTATTACATTGCCACTGCCTGTAATCTCTGAGCATTTCCGACTATTCCTCTGATCTGACAATTTTAATGTTTAAAGCCTATTTCTTAACAAATGTCAGTCGACCAGGAAGATTTTAAAATGAGCAGTTCATTCAGAAATACCATAGACTGTAAAAAAATAGATAAATACGCAAGGTAGCTGTGAAAATACAGACTGGAAGACAAAGACAAAGAGCGCAGCGCTGAAAAGGGGTCGGGCTGCTGCATAAGGTCTATAGGAGAAGAATGAGAGACTTTACAGGCATTTTGTTTGTGATTTTTTTTCCTTTCACGTCTACATGGTAAAGCAGTCATGTCTGTTTGGTTTGAAGCAATGCAAGGGTTCATTAAATGGATGTGCTGTTGTGACTGACAGCTGTAAGAATTTGGTTGTCAGGGTGATGACATAGTAGGACATTCAATTCTGAATTAATTGTAAGGCCTTTCTAGCTGCCTGTTAAAACGGAAAGCAATTAGTAGCTTGAAAAGTGGCATTTCATTACATTTTGACTATGGAAACTTCACAGCCCTGAGAAACAAATATAAAGAGAAAATCAAGGATGGATTGGACCTTTTAATTATGCCACCATGTTATGCCACACACAGGAGTCCTTATGAAAAGACCGCATTGATGTTAACGAAAAAAGATAAGCGAGGCTTACGGTGACTGTAAGCTGTGGAAATGCTAAAGACAAGTTTGAGTGCTGTATACAGTACATACATGCACAATATTAAAAGCAAAAGACAATATAATGCATATTGTCTCCTTTATTTGTCTCTGAATTCTTTTTAAAAATTACCTAAACAAATATTTTAGGTCAAATAAGGTCAAAACCTTCACATTTACTGGGATGTGGATTTACCATAGGTTAAATAGTTTTCAAAATACAGTACAGACATTTATAGTGTAAAAAAATATCTATTTTTTACATATCTATCAGATATGTAATCTGTATAAAAAATATCTATTTTCTACATATCTATCAGATATGTAATCTATATAAAATGTGAATTTAGTCCCATAAACACTCACTGACTAATGCATGTATTAAAAATTGCAGGGCAGGAAGCACTTCCAAAAAACAGCTGAGGTTTTTCGCTGAATCTCCATCATTACCTTCAGATATTTCCCTGCTGTGCTCCTAACACCTCTCTTGCACTGTTAGTGGTTTCTGCCACTCCTTCCTCCTGTGTTCTCCTTCTTCTCTTTCTCTCAGCTGAAGTGAGGGCAGAGACCTTTTCACTGTCTCTTGAAGTGGTTCTGCTTTCATTACTGCTTTGTGTGGTTATGGTTCCCTGGCTTTCTTGTACTTGCACTATACATTAAGTGTAATGAACATTAAAATATTAATGCAAAATATAAAGGTCTTCCTTTATACCTGATAAAAGAGCCAGATTCATTGACCATTGATTTACATGTAAACATTGGAAACCATGACAACTTTCGGTTCGTATAGTAATAGGTCAGGGACTAATCTGTGCTGTGTGATGGCAGAAATGCATTTCTGTCATATGCTGTTTATATATATATATATATATATATATATATATAGTGCTTTCAAAAATATATGTGCTCATTAATGTATATTTACTTTGTTCAAGTAATAAAGTATTCTCGTGAGTGTATAATATGCCATTGAAAATACATTCGGGTCACTGGTTCTAATGTCGGTCGCCATGTTGCCCCTCCATCTTGAAAGTACATTAGCCAAAGAGGGACATAACTGTTAATTCAAGCTTCGCCTTTCGCGTTTACGTTTGAGTTAACACTCATGGACGAGGTCGAACCGGAAGCCATGTTAATCTTGGACTAAATTGGCCACCGTAGGAGTTAAAATGAAATCGGAATTGAGAGGAACAGAAACTAATATTCATTGGATGGTCATATACCTTTTCACAGCTAGATGGGGGTAAAAATCATACAGTGTAGTTTTAAGTTGAAAGACTGTGAGGAATGACCTTAAATTATTAAAAATATATTTATTATGTTTTGATCAAATGAGTAATCCAGTAATTTAAAGGTAAATAAAATAAAACCATAAGAAAAGTAAAAAAAAAGAATAAAAAAATATTATCTAAAATATTAAATAAAATAAGCTTTCTGGGCAAAAAACAAAACAAACCAAAAAAACAAAAAAACAATTTAAGTATAATTTTAGGGCTTCGGAACATTTTGACCAGCGAGGGAATGCATCCTTGGTGAATAGAAAAATGTATTTCTTTAAATATTTTACTGACCGTATTCAGTTTATGTGATTTTATTTACAACCCCAGCCCTACCTGCCCCCGAGATTCATGGAATGAGCAGACGCTCACCTCGCATGGCGTCATCCAGGCAGTACTGCAGCGGGCCACACTCCCAAATGCCTGTCACCTCATTAAAGAACATGTTGAAGTGAATCAGAATGATCTCAAAAGTAGCGCCCTTCAGAAGTGAGATCTGGTCCTCAATGATCAGAGTCCTGTCAAACACAACTTCATTATAGACTTGTATGAGTCAAGCTGCTTGTTATCACATTGGTGAACTGCCAACGCTGAATCTTTATATCAGGTGTAAGAGGGCTCGTATTCACCTGAACATTCCAAGCGTCTTGCTGAAGTTGATTACATTCTTGATCATGTATGTGGTGAGGTCTGTAAAATGTGGCAAAGAGGTGAAAATGGCACCTTTAAGCCACCTTTTGTCTTTATTTTCAAGACTCTGAAAGCTGGAGGAAGGGGATGAGAGGTTGACTGTCCGCTGCACTCCATCTTCAGGCGGTCGTGTATGCATGGTTGGGTTAGAGTATCTGCCGGTTTTTGGTTCTCGACTGTACTCGGACATGGAATTCTGATCCCGATCTAAAGGCTGCGGACATAAAACCACTGCTAAATACTGACAGTACTCATAACAATGTATTTCAGTGGATACTAGGGGTTGAAGGACTTCAGATTTTTTTAAGTCGACATTTTTGTGATTAAAGTCGAGTCGACTAATCGCTGATGGCGTCATTAATGAAGAAATAAGCCTGAACCTCAAACACAGCTATGGCATGTGACACAGCGATTGCTCCTACATAGCTGTTCTTTTGGCTTTGGGTCATTGTATTTCTCACAGATTTCTGCTCATTCTAAATCATATATACTGTATATATATATAAGCTTAAAGAGCATGGTAGAGCATTAAAGTTGACTACTCTGTGCAACCCCTAGAAATTACATTTGTCAGGATCTGAAACGAACTAAATAAGGTAAATTTGTTACCCGGAACTGAATGAATTGGGCGCAAGTCATGTCGAAGGTCTTTTGATGTGCGGTGACCAGCTCCTCTATGGCAGCTTCCTGTTGAGGTGAGAGCATTACGGGCTCCTCATGCATCCTCTTTCTCTTGATCTGCAACCTCCGCTTCTCCACGGCCTCATCCGACATGATCACTGAGGAACAGAACCAGAGGAATCAAAGTGAAGTTAACACAATGTATACACAATGTTGCTTAACATCTGCTGCTTAATATCTTTGACGATTGGAAAGTTCAAAAGAACAGCATTTATCTGAAGCAGAAATCTTTTGTGATAGGACTGTAAAATGTATTAATTTTGATTAATCTCATCTAACCTAAAAATGTGTTTACATAATATACGTGTGTGTGTGTGTGTGTGTGTGTATATATATATATATATATATATATATATTAGAGCCAGACCGATAAAGGATTTTAAAGGCCGGTACCGATACAAATATTTGCTGGTTTTAAAATCCGATATTCCGATATATCGGCCGATATTTTTTTAAGAAACATGCAACAAAACATTAACAGGTTTCCTTAACATTAGTTATTTGTAGTTATTTATGAGTTTTAACTAAAATAATATGATAATGCATTTTAAAAAGAAACTTGTTTCTTTTATTGTCACAACATAACAGACTGATGATAGTGGCTTTAGCTAGCTTTGTGGTTAGCTAGTCTATGATGAGCCATAATTTAGCAATGGATAACGTCATACTGCAAATTGTAAAACATACATTTTCAATATCAATATAACCAAGAGAGGCCAATATAACAAGGAGAGATGATGCGTCTCATTGCTATAAATATCACACGCCAATAAAGAAATACTTCAGTCACATCGTCAAAAGTTAGTCACAGTCAGTCAGCTACACTGTAACAACGTAACGTAATTATTACTAGCTAATTCTGCTTCACTCTCGGCTTATTTAACAGCACCAAAACTGGACATGATAGTCACAAATTTTGTCATGCTTATTTGAGTAAGAGAACCGATGGGGATGTTTTTTTAATTGTTATTCAAGCAATGTATGTCTCGTGACCAACTCAACGTGGACAGACTATACAACTCCCAACACTCATGACATGGTTCAAGCGTGTTTCGTCCGATTTTATTTTATTTTTGAAATATTCATTTATTGGCCATTATAACTGCCGATACCGATAGTTTGGAAAATGCCTAATATCGGCCGATAATATCCAAAATATAAATATATAATATTGTATTTGTGGTTGTATTTAATGGTGCTATACAACTAAAATTGCCATTGCCATTATACGAATGCTGAAAATACACAAGAGTCTTGTCCATCTTAACAATGTTTTTTATTGGGTGTGTTTTCAGTTAACAATATTTCGTGTCACAATATATTGCAATACAAAAATGCAACAATAGGTATTGTGTATTTCACCCAAAGTAAACATTTTTGTGTGTGGAAAAAATTCAAGTTAACAGAGTTTTAGTGTCAGTACTACTTTAACCTACTATACAGGTTCTTCTAAAAAAATTAGCATATTGTGATAAAATTCATTATTTTCCATTAATCTTTCATATATTATAGATTCATTGCACACCAACTGAAATATTTCAGGTCTTTTATTGTTTTAATACTGATGATTTTGGCATACAGCTCATGAAAACCCAATTCCTATCTCAAAAAATAAGCATATCATGAAAAGGAAATGAAGTGGTGTGTGAACAATATGCTCTGTGTGTGAGAGAGCAGCTATCAGTTAGGGAAAATGAAAAGTAGGACTCAAATAAACTTACGCTCCCTCTTCATGCCAATGGAGAGGCATTTCTGGAGACGGCAGGACTGGCACTGTCTCCTGTTGCTCTTGGTGATGACGCAGGCATTCTGAAACGGGCAGCTGAGCTGCGCGGGTCGCTTCATGGCACGCCTTACAACAGGAACACACAAACACAAAGTGAATCAAACTGATCCACTGACTGTAGAATAAATAAGATGCCACAAGAGAGGTGCATGTCTACCAGTATCAGACATTAACTTGATTAAAGGTGAAATTATTTGTTCTAACCACAGAACAGACTGCGTGCTGTTCATCTCTCTTTATCAAATGCTTTAATTAAATTTAATAAATTGAGGAATTCGGCAAGGACTGTTTGACCCCTCATTTTAATGAAAATGAATTTGGTTACAAACCTGCATGACCCAACATCTTGAACATTTCAACACAATTTGTTTTTGTCCATACAGTTAAAGTCAATGGGGTCCAAAACACCACTGGACCAATTTAACTTTCATTCTATGCACAAAACGTTCCACATAAAGACCAATTAATTTCCACGAACCGGTTCTTTTGGACAGTTTGTTACAAAAACACGATTTATCGGTTCCTTATGATGTCACCACACATTTCTTTTCTAACAACTCAGTGCCATGTTATATCAATGAAACATTCAAATAAACTCATTTGTGTCAACGCACATTAAAAAATTCAAATAAAAAGTTATTTGTGTGAACGCATATTGCTGATAATTGCCTTTCATTGCCCAAGGGTTAATGGTGTTTGTGGTCATGGTTTCATTTGTGGATCCTTTGTGTAGACTATATCTTGGATAAGATTCCTAACCTACAGCACACATTACAGACATTACTGATGCACAAACGCAGATATTTTCTACAAGTCTAAAGTATATATATATATATACAAAAAAAAAAAAAATCTGCATGCCAAGCACAATACAGTAAATTCAGGTTTTTCCATGTTATAATAAAAATGTGGGGCTTTTTAATAAAACTTGACATAAGAATATTACTATTAGTATCGTATATATTATCGTATATAGAATATATATTATCGTAGAATATTATTATTAGTATTAGCATAGTATCATCAACTATCTCATCAGACAAACTTCGACAGTAGCTTGAACCGGCTCTTTTTGAGTCGAGCGTTCGACTTCTTCAGCCACGTGTCTTACGTCATCAACCTTAAACTAAAGTTTGATTCAACTCGATTAGTGAAGCGGCTTGATCGGTTACTTCCTGAGAACCGACTCACCGTCACTACTACACAGTGTTGTAGTCGAGACCACCTCACTCGAGAGAGAGTCGAGTCCGAGTCAAGACCGAGTCCATAGAGAGTCGAGTCCGAGTCGAGTCCGAGACCAGAGACGGTCGAGTCCGAGTCGAGACTGAGACCAGTGAGGGTTGATTACCTAATTTACTTTTATTTACTTTGAGAAATCCTTTTTTTCACTGAATTTACTTAGAGTTTGAAAAATATGATCAGTTTAGGGTAAAAAGGCCATATAGTAGGTGGTGTTAAAAGTAATTTTATTACAATTTGTCATGCGCAGTTGCGCACTAGAAAATCACCAATCACTGGGCGTGTCAATCAATTTAAAGAAATATTTTATTCACATACATTAATAATCATGAAAAATATTTTGAATTGAACTCGAGTGGACTCGGGAATAATTCAGAGTCCTAAAAAAAAAAAATGTTCGAGTACGAGTCAATTCCGAGTCCAAATGGACACGAGTCCATGACAAGACCAAGACCATTAAAATATGGTCTCGAGACCGAGTCCAAGACGAGTCCGAGTCTCGAGTACTACAACACTGCTACTACACACATTTAACAGCCTACGTTTTTCTAGTTTAATTGTGTATCATTTGAATATTGTAAATACACTTCATTTATTCACTTTATTACTGTTGTTCATCTCATCGTTTTAAACACTCCCAACCTCACAGTTTAATCAGACCCCATTTTTAACTCAAATGTAAATGTGTGTATGTGTGTGTTTTCCTCATAAGAAAGAGGGTCATAGGTTTGGAACGACACAAGGGTGAGTAAATTATCTTCCATTACAACAATTGCGGCAGCTGAGAAATATCTGTTTGCTCACGCACCTGAAGAAGCCTTTGCAGCCCTCACAGGTCATGGCGTTGAAGTGGTAGCCTGTGGATTTGTCACCGCATACTTGACAAATTTTGGGCTCATCATCCTCCTCTGTTTCTTCCTCAGACTCATCCCCATGTCCCGAGTCGCCCAGGGGAGAAAGCTCCTCCATTTCTTTACTCATCCTGATCTGAAGTATGCACTGCAACACAAGGCACAAGTCACTAAATCACTCATATGGCTCAATATAACTGTAACGATTCCCCTGAAGCTGAGTCCGTTTTCTGAGCCCAGTTAATTTCATAATAGTGTATCAGAGATAAAAAAAATCAACAAATAGGCTACATTTAACAAACTACTAGCTACATATTTATATCAAATGAATCTGGTGTAATATGTTGATTGGTTATGGTGTACAAAAACCGACCACAATCACTGTACTGCACTACTGTTAATATCAGCTCCTGCTTTAATCTTAACCATATTACACATCCTCATAATATTTGCACAACCTCAGATTCTGCCTCCAGCACAATATCCAGAGAAATAATATTTGCACTGCCTCAGTACAGAATGTTAATATTCTGAATTGCCTTGGTCGACTCATTTCACACACAGCAACTTTGCATTTGTATATATAATGTTGAAGGAAAATAACGTTCTTCATTAAAATGTATATTTTAATTATGGTAATATTAGCACATATTATTTATTTAAATATAAGTTTGTACTCTATTTGGACTGGTTCTAAAAGGACAGAAAAGAAGAGAGAATATGACAGTTCAAAAGCACCTGGTATGGTCTCTTGTCATTTGACATAAAATCATTAAATGAGCTGACAAATGGTCTGACATTGACTCATTCCTTTTATGATCCACATACATAAATGCCTTCTTTAATTTCTATTAAGACAAGACAATGAACATTACAAAAGTGTTTTAAACTCACAAATATCACATCCACAATTCACGCAAATAACAACATCTAAACAACCTTCCTAACAAACCTGTTTGAACATTCAAATGATAAAGTCACAGTGAATAAAACAATCATCACAGTTAGTTCGGAGTAGGCGGAATAACTTACGGCTGTGACTTTAAAACGTAAACCAGAGCAGGTGTTCAAAGTTCAGGAAACATACCCTTTGCACGATCTGTGTAATGCAGAAATATAGAGTGTGTTCTCCAGAGCAAGACCTTTATCCTAAATAAGCCATCGAAAGAACACAGTGCATACACACACACACACACAATGACAAAGAAAGCTGAATTTATGCGTTGCCATGGCATCCACATGGGACCACTGAGCATTGGTCAAGTCTCCCTCTATAAACCATAATCCAGACGTACAGCAGCATATAGTCTATGATTATTTAGGGTTGGGTGTCTTATTAAAGATGAAAACCAAGATACAAAGTGAACAGAATAACAAAACCCACTATTATTTATTTTGCCTCATCTTTTTTTTTTTCATCATATTGAATAAAATAGCCAATTTGTTGTTAGAAATAGTTGACTTGATCATTTTAATTTAATTACAAAAAATAAAAGTTCATTTCATTTTAAATGTCAAATCAAAGACTTTTGTGTAATGAATTAACATTTACAATTATTTATTTAGCAGAAGCATTTGTCCAAGCGAATTACAAATTACAATAGAATATCCTAACAGAAATAATTTGTAATATTATAAATCATTATTATTATTAAGACATTTATAATGTTACAAAGGATTTTTTTATTGCAAATAAATGGTTTCTTGAGCAGCAAATCATCACATTAGAATGAAGGATCGTGTGACACGTAATGATGCTCAAAACTCTGCAGCCACAGCAAATATCGATTGTATACTACAATAGTAAAATGCTGTAATGTGAAAGTAAAAAGTGGAGAACAACAGAGAAAGTTTAGTTAAATTGATTAGTTGGTAGGGGAAATCTGACAACTTTCTCAGTTGCTCGTAATTGCGAAATAAATTCCCATCTACCAACACCATTTTAAAGGGACAGTTCACTCAAACAGTGTGTGAGAGTGGCTACGTAAAAAAAGAAAGTGCATGGATAACTTAAATTTTAGTTTGCTGCTCATCACACAAATATTTAATATGGCTTCAGAAGACTTGGAATATAGCACACAATTTATAGGCACAATTTATATTTAATTTCATTGCAATTTAGGGATCTTGACAGCCTGGTCTGCATCCACTTTCATTTGGAAAAGATCAGCTTCAATATTCTGCTGAACTTCTACTTTTGTGTTCTATGAAGGTTTGGTGACCGTACAGACGTCAGCATTTTCTTTTTGGGTGAACCAGCTAACAGGGAATGTTTCCAAAACTTTAGTTAACAATCTGGGCAAGGTTCTCTCAAAGTTATGAACAAATATTGTTCCAGTAAGGTTAATAAAAGTTTTGGTTTTTAATAATATTTTCAAAACATTGATTACATTGATATTCTTATTATCAAAGTTCATCATTCATGGAATGTTTTTACCTGCATTTTTTTTTAAAGAACATTCAAAAGTAACATTCCCTGATGTTTGCAAAATGATAAAATGGAATGTTCCCTTACCAATTGCATAAACGAGAAAAAAAAATTAAAAAAAATTCTTTCAGAGATCAAAACAACGGTTTCATAACTTAATAAGAATGTTTAAAAAATGTTATTGGAACATGTTTTCGTAAGCTGTGCCAAGCAATCATCTGTAAAACTGAAACTGTTATTATTAATCCTTAAATATTATATTGGATAGCACAGCTTAACATTTACTGTCATTTATCTGGCCTTGACTAATGCCTGGTTCAGATTACACGATTTTTTTTTGTCTGTTACGATAGTCACTGTGCATGTCAGATTACGTGATTTTGGCTCCTAAAATATTGTGGTGTCGTGGACAAGACTACACGTTACTTCCTGACCAGTCATCGCATGCCATGTTTAACGGCGCGCATGATGTCATCGAGAAGGCGAAAATTGTAGCGAGTGAGTTCCTGGATTGCTCGGCATTTACACGGTGTGGCGTGTGAGTGTGTGAACTGGTTGAATTGCGTGTGTCTCACGGCCATTGCGTAAGACTTGAGAACCCTGCTCGAAGAGGCCAGTATGGGCTGTCAATCTTCCAAAGAGAACTTGAGGTAAAATATTGTTTTCTTATATATTTTTACTTCTAGTTTTAATATTAGCACGCTAAGGAACGCTAAAGCGTCTTTTTTGAAAATTGTATACGGAGAAGCTTGTACTCCTATTGGTCAACCTCATACATGTGACGGAACCGTTGTGGACGACCGTTAAAAAACATTAATTAAAAAATTAATTAAAACATAAAAAAATGAAAGGAAATTAAAAATTAAATAAAAAAATTGAGCTAGTCTTTTTTTCGTGATATCGTGAAGCATCGCAGACGCGACGTAGGTTGTCGCCCACTATGACACACTATACGAGATTATACGATCGAATCTTGCGTCCTGACGCTCGTTGTCGTTTACGAATCCCCACGACACCCTACGTCAAAAGGATTGTGCCAAAATCGGGCTAAAATCGTGTAATCTGAACCAGGCATAAATCACCTCATGTTTTATTTTCAGTTTTCAAGTGCACAAATGACCAAAGGAAGGCCACTAGACAGATTAGAAACCAATTTTACTGAGACTGGAGCAGATGAACGTTAAACGACGCAATCCTCAAACCTTAAAGTCCCCCAGTAGTCAATAATTGTAACCCTTGAAACTCATCTTTGATCACCAAAATGAAATATTTTCCTTGAAAAAAAAATTTTTCATGCTTTAAAATAGCTTGAATGTAATTCTACACATTTTCTCATTTAGTATACACAGTTCTATGATTATGATAATTAGTCCTGCCTCCACTCACTGAGGGATTCATTCGTTGAAGGTCACACGTTGACGTGATTGGTTACATGGTAGATTGTGAAGTCAGAAACTCCAGCGATTTCAAACCGCATTTTCAAAACCATCTTTGGTTCACTGTATGAGAAAATACTCAGCTATGGTTGTTGACTTATAAATTTGAACATGGTTTGTCTTAAAGCAAATTAAAAACACCACATAGACATATAAACAACATTAAATGCTTGATTTGCTCGAGGGCTTGTATGCTAACAATCAAGCAGCTGAACTCTGTAAGGTCAGCATGAGTTCATTCTCTGGGTCCAGAGAGCAATAACCTGTTGGTTAAGTAATGTGGCTTTTCTCAGAGTGTTTTCCTTTGCCTTTACAATATGAGCAGAGGTTTCTTTTCCTCCCCCACAGCTCCAATTACCCTTCTTCTTATCTACCCAATCCCCACATTAGCAACACCTCTACCCTTTCACTATTCACTTTCCCTCTGGGAAAATTGTGATTGAATCAACCAATCACATGGCAGTTGCTTCAATGCATTTAGGGGTGTAGTCCTGGTCAAGACAATCTCCTGAACTCCGAAAGGTGAAGAAAGGTGATTTAAGCAATTTTGTGCGTGGTAAGGTTTTTGGTGCCAGATAGGCCAGTCTGAATATTTCACAATCTGCTCAGTTACTGGGATTTTCACGCACAACAAAAAAAATCCAGTATGCGGCAGTCCTGTGGGCGAAAATGCCTTGTTGATGCTAGAGGTCAGAGAAGAATGGGCCGACTGATTTATGCTGATAGAAGAGCAAATTTGACTGAAATAACCACTCGTTACAACCAAAGTATGCAGCAAAGCATTTGTGAAGCAACAACACGCACAACCTTGAGGTGGATGGGCTACAACAGCAGAAGACCCCACCGGGTACCACTCATCTCCACAAATAGGAAAAAGAGGCTACAATTTGCAAGAGCTCACCAAAACGGGACAGTTGAAGACTGGAAAAATGTTGCCTGGTCTGATGAGTCTCAATTTCTGTTGAGACATTCAGATGGTAGAGTCAGAATTTGGCGTAAACAGAATGAGAACATGGATCCATCATGCCATGTTACCACTGTGCAGGCTGGTGGTGGTGGTGTAATAGTGTGGGGGAGGTTTTCTTGGCACACTTTCTTGGCCTACCTAAGCATTGTTTCTGACCATGTCCATCCCTTTATGGCCACCATGTACCCATCCTCTGATGGCTACTTCCAGCAGGATAACGCACCATGTCACAAAGCTCGAATCATTTCGAATTGGTTTCTTGAACGTGAACATGAGTTCACTGTACTAAAATGGCCCCCACAGTCACCAGATCTCAACCCAATAGAGCAACTTTAGGATGTGGTGGAACAAGAGCTTCATGCCAGTGACAGACAGGGATAAAGCCACTCATGGGGATGATAGGAGGCCACGATGGACAGGGGCCAATTGGCAGATTTGGCCATGTTAAACCTCAGCTCCTTTTTTCTGAAGGACACCCTGGAACTTTAATGACCACAGAGAGTGAGGTCCTCGGTTTAACATCTCATCCGAAGAATGGTGCTTTTTGATAGTATAGTGTCCCCATCACTACACTAGGGCGTTAGGACCCAGACACACCACAGAGTGAGCACCCCCTGCTCACCTCACTAACACCTCTTTCAGCAGAAACACTTTGAAAGCCTACGTGTTTGGCTGTACATATACGCATAGCGTACGTGTAAAAAACAAAGTATAATGATTTCCATTACACAAGAGTAGAAGTTAAAACTTCACGCTGATTTGTACTCGGCTTTCGCCAAGATAAGCACAAACTAAGACGTAGCTTTATAGTAACCTATGCTTCTCCATCCATTTATGCATTTAAATACAAAATTGCATTTAAATATTTAAATATAAAAATTGAAACTACTGTGGAAACAAAGACACCTACATCTTGGATGCCCTTGAGGTAAGCTAAAACATACCAAAAATGAATTTCAAAGTGAACTATCCCTTTGACGGCTGCAGTGTAATTGGCGCGTCAGCACAAATGACGGCTGCAACTACAGTATGGTATCCCCAGTGGACCAGCACAAGAACCGTCTGGATTGAGCCGAGTAGGGGACATCGCTAGGGTCTTATAGTGGGCACCTTTCATCCTCAGTGTTTCGTCGACTAGCCCACGACCAGAGGTGGAAAGTAACTAATTACAAATACTTTTGTTTATAGTAGAGTAGATTATTCGATTTTTTCTACTTTCTTGATCTATCTATCTATCTATCTATCTATCTATCTATCTATCTATCTATCTATCTATCTATCTATCTATCTATCTATCTATCTATCTATCTATCTATCTATCTATCTATCTATGTCATATTCAATGATATTATTGGTCTTCTTCACATGGTCATCTTGTCACGCCAACCTGTTATCACATGTGAGTGAGGGAATAATGTGATGACTCAACTGTGATATTAACATACAGTAGCCTTTGTTCACAGACATAAGTCAGTTCTTTAATGTGATGTGCAATTAAAAGCACACTTAACAGACTTAACAGACAGAAGTGTTCTTCCTTGTGTATAATTTTAACCATAGGACAGAGCATATTTAAGTGTTCATTATTCACAGGGTCTTATCTCTCTACTGTGCACTCATTCAATTATTTAAGTGCTACACTGCATTTCATTGATCATTTATAGACCTCTGCTATGACGACATCGCCTGAGGACTAAAAGTTAAACCTTAACCGTAATTTTAAAAATTATGTTCATTATGGGGTTTAGGGAAGAAACATTTAAAGGGATATGAATTGTTAAATTTAAGTGCATTATATACACATTCCAATAATTTTTGCATTAAAAATGCTGTTGAATCTTAGGATAAATTCAAATTACCAGGAAGTTCAAAAATAAGTGTTATATAACCAGTTAAATTCTTTTGATGGGGAGGGGGAGGGGGAGAGAGACAGGAAGAGAGAGAGAGCGAGAGAGAGAGGTAGAGATGTGTGGGGAAGGGACACTCACTAAAATTGCATTGGGGACAACATTAACAGCCTGCAGTGACATCCGACATCTTTAGTAAAGGTGAAAATGCAGCGAGTAATGTCATTACGCATGAGTGGTTTGATACATTGTAATTTTCATTTAAAGGTACACTATGTAACTTTTTATGTTATTGTTAAAAAATTAACAACATTTATAAAATGAGTCAATATATTGTCAATCTTTCTTCCAATGCGTTACTCTTACCCTGATTCACTAGTATGCACTCTAAAAAAATGCAATTTGGGACAAATATGGACAAACCCCAACCATTGGTTTAAATTTGAAACAGCCCAGCATTTTTAGAGTATGGTAAGCCTATTATAAGTGTTTATATTTTAGACCTGTCAGGATGTGTAACTCACCAGTGTCTCGTCATATACGCACGTGACGGTATGCGTTGACGTGATGACTTTACCAATTGGTGATTGGCTCTTATTTCGCCATATGTTGGGAAGAATCCCGGAAGTACAGATAGACAACAATTTCTTGGACTACTAACCTGAAGCTGCTGCCGTGATTTACACTATTAGATGTTAATATCCAATATAGGATATATATAGGATATATATATATATATATATATATATATATATATAGTATGTATATAGTATAAAATATGTTTACAATTATTTACAAGAAAGAAAGAAAGAAAGAAAGAAAGAAAGAAAGAAAGAAAGAAAGAAAGAAAGAAAGAAAGAAAGAAAGAAAGAAAGAAAGAAAGAAAGAAAGAAAGAAAGAAAGAAAGAAAGAAAGACCAATTCCATAGGAAAAGAGTTAGTTCATTAAAATCTCACAAGTTCTGTTTAGTTTGAATGAATATTTTGAGGTGGTATAATGATATAATCAGAACATAAATCGGAGCATGCACACACTTTGTTTTCAGTCTGACTTTCTGTGTGTTTTTTGGTGACGCAATGCTTAAAGCTCTGGTTTCTTTTGGAATCCTTTTTTTGTGAACTAACTGAGCTGGGCTTGTTACTTCATAAATGAACATAGTGGTGCTCCTTTTGTGTCTTGTATCAGCCACCGTTTATCTCTCTTTTCATATTTACGTGAGCATAGGTCTATAGTCACATTGCTTCTCAAAACTGTTTCCTACAGGACGGCCTTGGAAGACTTCAGCATTCATTAATTTATGATCAACATACAACTCTTTTATAAGCTTCTAGTTCAGAGTTAAAGCAAGAAAACAAACACATTCACTGAAAAAAGTGTACTGGATTTAGGCTACATGATTTAATCGTACATCGGTTCCACATGAATCAATTAAGTTAAACAAACATAATTTGATCATTTCAACATCATGTAGTTTTTAAGTAACCCAATTAAGTAGTCTCAAAATGATTTTAATGTGGTCCCCTAACAGGATTAATATTTTTGTGTAAGAACTAAATAATGACTAAATAATAAGAATGTACTTCCAAACTCATATAGCAAAAGCACATATTAACATTATAAATGCTAAGGATGAAATGCTTGTTGAGCAAAGCAGTATTAACATGCATCAGCCCACACTGCCAAATAATTCCCACATAACCTCTCCCACTTTTCTCATCTTGCAACACTTAAAATAACACTTTCAATATTTGTGGACTCTATAAAGCATGTTGGAAACTACAATTTCAACACAAATCATTTTCGGTATTAACTGGTTCACATTAACCCTAAATAACACAATTTATTTTCCATATAGATCGCAAATAACTTTTTTGAGTAAATTGAAGAGTAAATTGGACAATGTGTTTTTCCTATTTTTGCAGTGGCTATCTAAGATTAAGGAACCAGAAGAGACACAAAGAGCTGAATGAGAACTTAATTGGAAAAATCATGACAAAATGAAAATTCTGTCATCATTCACTCACTCACATTGTTCCAATGGCCACAGTGGAAAACATTTGAGAACAACAACTAATAGAGCCTACTAAGTTTCTTTGTATTGGAAAAAATGCTATATGTTCCACAGAAGATACTCAAAGTTTTGGAATGACATGAGGGTGAGTAAATTGTGAGTAAATGGCCGAACTATCCCTTTTAAATAGAAGGTATCTGTAATAGAAGGGTTATAGATTAATAATAGGCTAATAATAATAATAATACTTCCATCACAGTTTAATATTGTTGCTAGGCGATTGCTATAATGTAATGGACTTTTTTCTTAGCAGAAGCTGTAAAATAATAAATAGTTATGGAAGTAGGCTAAAGTTATTTTAACTTCAAATTTGTCATTTCCAATAAGCAGGATAATGCCACTACAGCAAAATAAACCTTTCTGGCTTAAGGATTTGAATTTAATGAAACCCAGTATTAATGTTATTTCTAATAACTTATTTAAGTGATGTATGCAATACTACACAATATGACACAACTAATATATCAACACAGCTGTTATGAAGAGCTTCGATCTGCCTACATGACTCTGCAAGCATTTTATACTACACATTATAAACCACACTAAGCACTGCACAATTTCTGTGTGACTAAATAACTGCTGCGACTAAATGAGCTCGAGAAATTATTGTGATAATAGAGTAGCCTTCATTAATACCGACTCAAATCAGATAAACCAGTAAAGGGACACTGGGTTAAGGTAGTGAACCTCAGTCGACTGGACTGACTGTTCTGCATAGATTTCACAGCTTCTGGAATGTTACTGCGTTGTTTTTGTTCAGCTGCTTATAATGACAGCAGAAGTTTGTAAAGCGCTTGAGTTGTATTATATAACCTTCAGACGACGGCAAAACAGTATAGTAACGTTATATTAAAATAACGTTACTCTCAAACATACACCGAGCTAAAATTATTCTCCATAACGTTAGTTTACAAGCGGCTCTATATTGCAGGTTCTTGTTGTCACGTCTCGCGATCCACTTTACTTTAGTAAATAAAAACAAACTTACCATGTCATATCAGCAGGAAAATCACGTACAGCAGAAAATAACTCAACATGACCATGCAGACCGAGCTCTCTGACATGAATCAAGTCACGTAGGTTTCACATTTAGTTGTAGTCCTAAACAACTGATCGAGATCGAGGACTATCACAGACTTTTACTTCCTGGTTACAGATGTCTTGAGAAGGACACGCTGACGAGAAAACAAGAAAACATGTCATACGTTCTCGGTGTATTTTACTAATTTCCTGATTAAAGACCGGATCGGACTCGAGAGGGAAGGGAATTAGAAAAGAGAAAACAACCAATCACGGGCGGGGCAAACGGATTTATACTGCTACATGTAATGGGGCTACTGGTTATGAAAATTAGTCACCATATGGGGTGTCAGCCAGGACACGGAAGACAGGGATACTTGTTGGAAGGTTTAATGTATACTTTCCTAAAGATGCACAGGCACTATTTCTAAATAAACTTTACTGTGTAGTTGTGGTTCTAAGGAAAAAGAAATAAACATTGATGTTAACTAACATAACACAATTGAGGCTAATACTCTCTCTAGTTTAATAAATAAACTACATGTCCTGAAATGTGAACTTCAATAAGAATGCCATATAATCTACACATATAACAGAGAAAAAGGCTGTCACTGAATGTAAACTTAACATCAAATGCTAATATTAATTTATTAACTTATAATATAACATACTTGGTAACTGATAAAGACAAATTACTTGGTCACTGATAGGCTATATAGGCTAATTATGCTACTTCTACTAAGACAGCGCTGTATTTCCTCAATTATTCACATTTACTGTATTTGTTTACCTGATGGGGGCATTGGCAATATACATTACTGAACATTATAGTATAAAAAATGCAAAATAAACAAGCTGGATTATAGCAACATTATTACACCTCTCAGTATTAAACCTGACATTAAACTGTAACCGATTAAAATATATTATTTTAATTTTATAGTTCTAAGCAACATAAATAAACAGAGCAATTGCAATAGGGTCAAATCCATAGACCCTAGACTGTAAAACCACCCTAACCCTTAACAGGCTAACCCTATGACACAGTCATCCCAGCTGAACATTCTCAGAACTTCACACATCATTCAGGCAAGGTTCTCAGTTATGAACAAACATTATTCCATTCAAAATTCCTGTTCAAAAGTTCAAAGTTCTTTGCTCTTTCATAGCTTTCTCAACAATAGCTCAAAAACATTAATTATACATTGCTCATATAGCCTATCATTTCTCAGAAACGGTTTGTGTCCTATTGTTTAGAGAACAAGCTCAACCGAACCTGCTTTATGTGTGAGAATGGCCCAATGGAGGCATCCGATCAGCCTGGAAGATCTCTACGT
Source organism: Pimephales promelas (assembly GCF_988280905.1). Lineage (NCBI taxonomy): Eukaryota > Metazoa > Chordata > Actinopteri > Cypriniformes > Leuciscidae > Pimephales > Pimephales promelas. The sequence continues at coordinate 32,189,668 of NC_142775.1, read as the reverse complement.
GTTACTGTCTTTCCGTGTGGGAAAGTAGTCTTTTTCTGGTATTATTAAAGTTGTTGATTGATGCGGACCAGATCAACAACTATTTTTAACACATTTGTCTTAAGAAATGTGCAAGCCTGGCTGGAATTTCCGCCTACTGGTGAAAATCCAGCTTTTAATGTTGTTTATGTCTACATGGTGTTTTTAATATGCTTTAAGACAAACCATGCATAAATTCATAAGTCAACACCATTGCTGAGTATTTCCTCCTTAAAACTGCAGTGAACCAAAAACAGTTGACAAAGACAGTGAGTGAATGGAGACGGGGCTAATTTTCATATTCATAGCATCGTGTATACTAAATGAGGCAAGAGTGTAGAGTTACATTCAAGCCATTTTAAGACATGAAGATTTTTTTCAAGGAATAAAACTTTTAAATATGTAATTTTGCATACATTTTGGGACATCGTGTTACAGTATGTTAAAAGCATTGCTAACAATTTAGATCCTCTACATTTTGCCTATAGGCAAGGGAGGGGAACGGAGGATGCTATCAACAGCATCATACACTTGATTCTGAAACATTTAGAAACACAGAGCTAATCCAAGTTTACTTTTTATTGATTTTTAACTCTGCTTATCACTATTCAACCTCACTTGTTAATTAAAAAGATGGATGGTCTATGCAGCAACATGCAGTCCACAACAAATTTTCCTTTCAAGGACAATAAAGTATTACCTCTAATTAATTTAACTAACTTCTACATGAGTGAAATCTGCGTGGGGGTATGTTCGACCTCACGCAACACTCCTAAACACACAGAAATAACTGGATTCTAGCTATTTTAGTACATTGAAAATACAGATATTTCTTTTACGGAATAGGGATAATATGAGGATGATCTAGAATTCAAACAGGAGTCAAGATTGTAGGAATATGAGCTTTTATCATGTAAATGCAAATGAGTTTAAGTTTGTATTTAGTAACTGGTAATTAAGCTGTTTATGACTTCTATAAGGAACATAAGCTCTATAGATCCTCTGCTGGGCTAGAAACAGGGTATAAAAGGTCTAATTAATCTCCCTAATCATACTGTCTATCATTTCAAGAGAGACAGGCAATTTCTTAGACAGGATCTAATGGACATAATGGTCAGGGGTAAAAAAAAGCCAACCAGTCTATCAGTGCGTAACGCACATTCTGTAGGTCTTTATCTACCTGAATCTTTTTTTTTTCCATCAAGATGACAATGAACATCTAAAAGTCTATGCTGTACTACAGAGTACAGAGTAGTCTACATATTGTGATGTGTTCCATTATTAATGTAAAGCCATTTACTGAGCCAATTAAATGCTGGTTTTAATGTGTAACTATTAACTTGTGCATTTGGACTCTATGCTCAAAATATGACAAATGCAAACATTTACATGTAGGACTGTTTTAATGGTTTGTAGTGCATGCCCTTGGACTTAGTCTGCATGTTTTCCATTCCCGTTGTGAGTGTCTGCTGTTGGATCACTGGTCAGATTGTTTTCTGCTGGTCCAGGGTCTCTAGAGGTCATGGTTCTGGGAACAGCCTCCTCTACTTGGCTGAGTATGTCATTCAGGACTGCCGAAGAGGCTCTGTCTGAGGGCGATGGGGTCTGGGAGACCGCAGAAGATCCTAGACTGCTACTGATGATTGAACGAGCTGCTTGCAGATGCCTTCTCTGGCTCTGGCGAACTAAAGGAAAATGAACAAGGTATGCATTTTTAAAGTGGCTTTCAACTAGTGGGCCGCAACCAGAGATTGGCTCTTATGTGTGTTCTGATAGAGTGGCAAGACAGGTAAACATCTAGTTAACATTAATAATTTATATTCGGCTAAAATATTGTAAGGATATGTAACAGAAATTAGTATAATATTATATTATATTAGTACTACATATAACAGGCATGGTGATTTGGCACAAAATCATCTGTGACTTGGTAAGAGCTGCCAAATTAGACCGATGCCAACATGGAAAGGTTGTGTAACATTCCCTTTTCCTCAAACCATGAACAAAGGTTAAAGAAAATATGAAAATATTAGTAAATTATCTGTGTGGGTTCACTTGTAACGAAAGCACGGTTTATACCACAAAGTATTTTTTGTGAGTTATATAGGAAATAATTATTTAAACAGATATTTCATAATTAATATTACACTTACTTTTATATTATATGTACTTTTGTACAAAAAAACCCTTTTTTTGTACTGTGTTGGGTTGCCACTTGATGTCCAATGAGTTCTAAACCCATACCACTGTTAGATCAGTATGTTAAGTTATAAAATCTTGAAATATTTCTGTAATTTGGTTTCAAGTAAAAGTCAGGCTCATAATAGAGTGGGTGTGCCACTTCTGTGTTGCATTATAACAGCACCATTTAACAATTTTTTTTCCTTCCACAATTAATTAGAACACTTTCACGTTCCTTTCTGATAATTTGTGTAGCTTTTTTTGTTGTTTATAGAGGTCACAACCCACTTTTACAGCATGAAAAGCATTATATAACATTCTTCTGCTTTTCATATGGGATTGAAGGGCATGACAGTAAAATAATTAGAGAAAGTTCATTTTTGGTGAGCTATCCCTTTATGCCAACAAATATTAATTATGTGTTATGTGTGCAGTTATGTGTGCAGGAAACAGTAATACAAAATCTTTTTTTTTGTTCTCTGTATAAAGTCATGAGGTCAATGAATTTGTATGAACAGGGTCTATTCTTCACAGAAGCAAACGGTATGTAAATAGAAGTGGCAAATTAAAAACTAACCATGGGAAATTGCAAGGATAGTTGATTAAGTATTTAACACAGGCCACATGACACAACACTGATAACATGTCAAGTTCACAGGACACTAAAAAGTCAAGCTTAACAAATACTGGTCAGGTGACAATTTATGCATGAAAAAGATCTGTATGAGGCTTTTCAAATCTCTTTAAGACATTCATGGAGTTAATGCCAATAAACTGAAATGCTGTGTAGAACTACTTTGAGTTCATGCCTTTGTTCTCTACGTTTGTGGTCTGTAACCTCATTGGCCATGACTTCCAGCTTTTATGCCACATTTATATCTCAGCAATAACAAAAAGGACAATGTTCCAGAGTATACATACACATCCTCATGTCACTCGACTTCAAGCTGAAGTACTTTACAGACTTAAACTCAAGAGCAACACAAAAGATTTATTTTTACACCCCATTAAATTCCCCGTAATAAGCTTGAAAAATAGCATGAGTTGCCTTTTGGTACATTCTGTTCCTAAAATCCTTTTAATGCTTTCTTTAAATGGCACGAGGGGGAGAAGATAATAACATTGAGGACTAATTTGGCTTGGCCTGTAATAGTTTGGTATTTTACTGATTACCTGCCTGATTGAATAACTCACCTCTTTCTCTGACATCAATCTTCTGGACCTCAGGAATGAGGAATCTGTATACGAGTTCTGCCACAATCTCTTCTGACTGCTGCCTACTCCTCCTGCACGTATACACAGACCAAGAATGACACAACACAGGCCGATTAGAGCTAATTCATTTGGTTTGTGACAAAGAAAATTCTTTAAAACAATCAATGCTGGCAATCTCACCGAAGGAAACACAACAATGATCTCGGTAACTTGGTTATTCAATGTTTATTAGTTTATTTGTATCACAGTATCTGATTCTAGTGATCAGCTGTGCTGTCACATCTGACATCCATCATTTATTATTTATTGAGGGAAGAAATATGTTGACAGAGATGTTTTTCATACATATTTCATTTCTATCCAATATCAGGACTATCAGGACCACTATCGTCAAATAAGATTGACAACGGATTGGCGGTATGGTTCCGTTCTGGGCGAGATATCCCTGTGACTAGCATGGATAAGAGCAGCAATCAACATGAATGTATTGCAGATATCATTAATTCAAGATTTTAAAGTACAACATAATTTGAGAATTTATTCTGATTCAAGGGGAATCTGAATGCCAAATGCTGATTGGGCGAGAGGAGCTGGGGATGGAGGAGGTTAATTAGCTCCTGAGAAACGCGACAGCTGCTGATAATACTAAAGGAGCATATGTATACAGTGATAGGCGTCGTATTTCTATACAGTAGGTAGACTTGGATCAGCTGAGAGTCAGCTGGTGCCAGCTTGACTAACGTGACCTGCCAGAACTGACGCTATGCTTGTAGTTCTTGGGCTGTAACTGTGTTTCTCTGAATTTTGCCTTGAAGGATAAGAAAGTTTTTGTACAGGCTGAACACAATGGGTGGAAGTCACCCTGCTGACAAATCTAAGCATGGCGTTGTATATTTTATTTCCGGGACCAGCAGAAGTGAGTCATTTGTATACCCTAGTGTATGCATTATTTTATCAATATCTTATAGCTTCTGTCTTAACTAAACACTTAAAGACAGTATAAATGGAGAGATCGTAAAATAGAACAAAATGTTTGGGTCTATTCTCAAGTGATTCATCCTTGGCAGCTCAGCAATGATCTTGAATCTAATAAAACCTTTGACGTATGCAAGTGTCAGTGACAAACATGTCTTACAGACTTGAATGTCAGAATTTCAATACTGAAATCTAAAGGTGCATTTATTTATTTTATCCCTTTTCTTCTGTGCAGTGAAGTGTTCTGTTTTGACAGTTTGAAAGATTTTTACCGTTCTGAAAAGACCAGCATAATTATAAGAGTTTGTGGTACTTTGTCATCAATAAGCAATTTAGTTGTGAGATTTTCAAACAGGTTAAATTGGATGTCACAGCATTCGAGAGAAACGTACGTCTCCTCCATGGCATAGGTGATGTTGTTCAGCTCCTCAGCCTGACGGTGTATCTCCTCTCTGGCCAAAGCATCAGCTGTCTGGTTAATGGAGCCCAGGATGACATCCTCCAGGTATATGTCTACTGTGTCCTGGTGCACCTTGACCACCTGATACCAAAAGATATACAGATAGACAAGTGATATCTGATCGCTGCCGCTTGCAGTGCAAGATGAAAATGTGCACAATATGACTAAGACACACATTAAAAATGGGTGAAATATGATTCCATTTTGACAATAGTGGAGAACTCTGTGAAAAAAAATACACACAAATACACAAACACACACTACCTTTCAAAAGTTTGAGGTTGATCAGTCTCTCATAAAGGCTCCATTTATTTGATCAAAGATAACAACATGTTAGAAGTTCCTTAATTCATGAAACATGCTAGCAACATCTTGAAACATTTTTAAAACATGCTAACAATGTGCTAATTGATGTTAGAAACACGCTAACATTCGCATGCTAGCAATGTGTTAAATCAAGTTAGAAAAAGCTAACAATAATGCTAAATCATGCTAGCAACATGTTAAAACATGCTTGCATTATGTTAAATCATGCTGGCAACAAATGGTAAAACATGGTAGCAATGTGTTCATGAAACATGCTTGCAATGCTAAAACATGTTAGCAGTTTGCTAATTCATGCTAGAATGTGTATTGATATATTTCTATCGATCTATCCATAAATCATCACTTGTATTTAATTATGTGACTATTGTGCTTTGTGACATTTTGAAAAGCCGTGCATGAACAGCACAGTGTCATCGCTCATCACACAAGCAGGAGCTAACAGTGAAAGTCTATTTCTGATTTTTATAGTTGTTTAAACGTTGTTTATATATATATATATATATATATATATATAAATAAAAATAAAAATTATATATATATATTATTTTAGATATTTTATGTGGTCTATCTATCTTTTTTTCTGACTGAAGATTGAAGGTTTTTCTTGACAAACTATTTTATTCCAATGATGCAAAGCTGAATTTTCAGCACCATTTCAGAACCAACTCCATCTTCAGTGTCACATGATACTTAAGAAATTGTTCTAATATGTTGACTTGTTGCCTAATAATTTCCTATTATTATCGATGTTGAAAACAGTTGTGCTGCTTGATATTTTTTTTGGTGCCAACGATGACAGATTTCTTTTTAAGGTATATTTGACGAATGGAAAGTTCAAAAGAACAGCATTTAGCCTGCTTGAAAAAGAAGATTTTGTAATATTTTTTACTGACACGTTGTGTCCTTGCTGCATAAAAAGTATTAATTTATTTCAAAAACCCCAACCCATACTTTGAACAGTAGTGTATGTTCAAAGGATTTTGTCGGGGTAGAAATCAGAGCACATTTATCGTCCACTAACACTGATGTTCTAGTGACCTGTTTAAATATCTCATCCTCCTCTCTGCGTCTCCTCTCCTCTATCTGCCGCCTTCCACTCTCCTCAGCCTCACGAATACGCCGATCTCTCTCAGCCAATAGCGTAAAGGCGTGGATTCGTCTTTCCTCCTGCAGCCGGACCAACTCCTTAGACAAAAAGTCCAGCATGTCCACAATCACTCCCCCAGACAGGCCATCTAGACAGGACTCAATCTGAGACACCTGAGAGAAAGACAGTGTTGGGAGAAGGAATAAGAAAAATCTAATCAGTTTCATAATTGAGTTACTATAGCTTATTATATTCAATTCTTGCATCGTTTTGTCCACAGTGATTGTTTTTGTTAGACCGTGAAACAAATTACGTGTTGTACTACTTTCATGTTATCACTGTGAAGCTGCTTTGATACAATCTGTATTGTGAAAAGCGCTATATAAATAAATGTGACTTGACTTGACTTGACGTAAAGGCTCAAACTTATTTTTAAAAATATTTTTTTTGTCCTGAGATTACACTGTTTAAAATTTATACAGTATATAATTTAAAGCTGCAGTCTGTAGTTTTCCCTCTTTGTCGCCATCTCTGTTAGAAATCTGCAATTGTAGTTATTCGCGGAATTATCAACTTTACGTGGGTTGTGCCTCGACACGACACACTTCATGACATGACTCTTGAGAAGCCATAAAAGTCTGAAAAGATCAGTGGTATGTGTTAAAGGAGATGTAATGTTGTGAATGTCTCAAGAGTCATATTTTGATTGTACTGAGATATATATGTAGTTTTAACTGTCAAAGTTCTTATGGCACAGTAGGTGCTTCTTGTCACATCTGAAGCAGTTATATCTCGGGTCTTACTCTGTCAGACTGGATGTCTCTCTGTTTCTGCAAGGCGAGTGTGACCTGTTTTTCCGCCTCCTTCTTGTCCTGTTCCTCCTTCTGCAGTGCGTGGGTGGTACGCAGTTCTTGGATCAGTTCCAATCGTTTCATTTTTTCTTCGAACATCTGACACGCAACAGACGTCATTATCCATTCACATCAACAACTACACAAGACATCTGTTAAAAAAAACATGCTCCCCCACTGAGCCATACCTGATTCTGGGTGGATCTTCCTCTGAGCACTTTCTGCAGAAAGATGATAGCCAGTTCCTTTTCCTCATCTCCCTGTTTTAGATATTGATATCTCAGGATTATAAATTAAACATACACACAGAATAACATAATAAATGATACAAAGAGAGTCAAAGTCCCAGATACACTACAGTTCAAAAGTATGGGTCCAGTAAGATTTTTTTTAATGATTTTGAAAGAAGTCTCTTATGCTCACCAATGCTGCATTTATTATTTATTTATTAAATAATACAGTAAAAACTGCAATATTATGAAATATGATTACATTTTAAATTAGTTGATTTCTATTTAATATATCAAAATGTCATTTATGGCTGTGATAGTAAATCTTAAGTTTCAGCATTATTACTCCAGTCTTCAGTGTCTGTTTATAAAAGCTCAATAACTGTCCAAAATTGAACTAAGGCATAATCCTGGTTCAATCTAAGCCCTGTCTGTGAAACCAGACCGCTTGCATAAACTGCTGAGACTAATCTTACAAGACAATCAATATTTTTTCTTTACTGTTCATGCCTTTTTTAAGTCAGGTCCATAAAATCTTAGATTGGTCTAAATTGATACCCAAAAGTAAGACAGATTACCCCTAACTAACTTCTCTTAACACAATGCCTGTGTTTATGCAACTGGCCCCTGGCCATAAAAATGTCAATTTAATACAAATTACTACAGTTAACATTCTAATCAAGTACTTTAGTATGTTAGCCTAGTCAACAAATCTAAATAAGTAGTCTATAGATTATTAAAACATCATAAAATTCACTAGAGTAAAACTTTTAATTTGACATTATCGTGAAAACGAGTGTTTTATGATTATTTCTTTGGAAATGTAGGTGAAAAATCACATAGGTGTGCTTATACCTAAAGCTACCCAAACCGCCCGTATTCAGACATGTTTTGACTTGCAAATTGCACGTCAGAAGGAAGAGCTGCATGAGCGTGGGCTGTACCTCAGGGGGCTCATCCACCGCAGGGGTCTGGGGTCGTGGAGCAGGTTTTTCCTTCTTAGAGAGGAACCGCAGAGGTTTCTTTTCCACCCTGCAGACCTTTTTCTCTTTCAGAGCCTAGTGGGAAAGGAGAGCTCAGGGTGATATCTGCCACTTAATTTTCTCCTCCCACAGTATAGTGTGAAAAGCACCCAGCATTACCTGATGAGTCTTCATGAGCTCTAGATCTCTGCGGGCTGAGCGTGTGATGAAGCCTTTAGTCACTTTAGGTTTTGGGACTTTAATGTGAGGCTCGATGACAGATGGAGAAAGACCTGCCTCCAGTTCTAACAGACCTAAGAAACACAGAGATGATACTGCAGGCCTTTAACACTTGTTTTAAACGAGATGAAAACGATAATTTTTTGGGGGGAAAAAGACAGTGTGCTGTGTGTGACAAGATCTAACCCATCAAGTCACATATTTTTCATCCACCAGGTGAACACTGTTAGCTTATAAATCATTGTAATTGCTTAGAAAAGTCGTAGCACATCTTTCATCAATAGGACACATGATTTGATTTGGAAGAAGAACATTTTAAATTAATTGAGTGTGTCCTGAATAGTCATGCGAGCAGAAGCAGACCTTGATACGTGCTGAGAAAGGAACTCTTCACCACGTTGCGGTTGGAAATCTGAGACAGAGGAGCGTATGTCTGAGACCCATAATCTGAATAATCCTTTATAATATCACGTCTCTCCAGCTTTCCCTCCACATTCTTGCGCTTTGCCAGAAGCTTCCGCATTGCTGTGAGAAACAGGAGACGTTAGGTCAAGTTTTCAAATGTATATTATATAAATCAGGGTATTTAAACCCACAAATGTCTTGTCAGCTCTCAATACATGCTATGCTTTATTTAATTTTCAATAAGCGATAATAATAATAATAACAAAATAATTATCAACAGAATAAAAATTAAAACAGTTATCCCCATTCAAAATGAATACAACAACAATAATTATTTTGTTAATAATAATGTTATTATTATTATTCATAGAATATTAGATTTTAAATTATTTTATTAGATTTTTAAATTAAATATTAGTATTAGAATATTACATTTTTAAATACACTGCCACACACACACACACACACACACACATATATATACATATGTATATATATACTAAATAGGCAAATACACAGAGTCTACGATTGGATCATTATTGCAGTGATTATTGTTTCATGCTATATGTTTGTATATACACATTCCAATTGATGGAGTGTGTAGCTTTTAATTTCTTAAACATCCATGTAGGAAGACACATCATGGCCATATTGCAGGATGACAATGTCAAGATTCATCAGGCTCAAACTGTGAGAGAATGGTTGGAAGAGAGCATGAAGAGTCATTTTCACACATGAATCGACACCTCTGAGTCCACATGGTCTTGAGGTTTATTTTTTTGTATGTTTATATATTTTCGCAAAATGGTCTCTTCAGTCGAAATTATGAAATGGTCTCTGCAGTACAGGTACAGGTGCATACCGGCCCACGTCAAGCAGTGTTAAGAGGTGCATCAATTTTTGGTCAAAATCTATACTTACAATGCAAGAGTTAAGAGACAATTTAAGGTCTGGACTCAAAGGTGCCAATTCATGTGTGAAAATGACTCTTGATGCCCCCTCCCAATCATTCTTTCACAGTTTGAGCCCGATGAATCTTGACATTGTCATCCTGGAATATGGACATGATGTGTCTTTCTACATTTGTTTAAGAAATTAAAAGCTATATACTTCATCAATTCGGGTTAGAAGAACTATTGCTGAACATATAACGTGCTAGAAACGTGCTAATAATATAACTGCAATAATGATCCAGTCATAAACTCTTTAGTATTTACCTATTTAAATCCTATTTAAATTTTTTTGGCCGGGCAGTGTATATTGCTAATGCAATAATACTATTGCACATTCATACTACTAATAATAATTTAATTTTACAGAACAACAGTCAAATTACAATAAAATTATCTATAGCTGTCTTCTTTGCTTTGAAACGTTCACTTATATTTGAGAGCTTATATTTGGGAGGAAAACTTTTGTTATTGTTGTTATATTTACAAAAGATTCTCGCCACAAATTTGGGAATTGCATTTTTCAATGCACGCCTGAGACTGAAAACACTGGATCATGAGCTGCTTGCGTATAAATGAACAGCATAATGCCACACTCACTCAAAACACACAGCACACCAGACCATATATTTACATTATAAAATACATGCATTCAATATTTGAAAAATCACATCCCTGTAATATATAAATAGCGTATAGTCTCAAAGCAAACACGCATGGTCTAAAAGCAACAAAACTTCCATTCAGATTTCACGAGGACTGATGTAAAATGTTTTTAAGTACTACATATAATGATGATGATTTATCTAACTGTGGCCTCACAAATGGTGTAGTCTTTGTGTATCTTCTTAAGCCGCGCCTCCTTCTCTTGCTGGAGCTTGGAAAAGCTCATGTCCAGTCGCTCCATCTTGACCTCCTCTTGCTTCTCCTCCCTCTGACGCAAGAGCTGCACCAGCAGGGTCAGTCGTGCCTCCTGCAGCCTAATAAAACACAAGTAAAACAAAAGTCAGTGTGTATGTGTTTGTGCATCGCAGAAGTACAGATACAGACCATAATACAAAAGGAGATGTTTTGAAAAATGTTTCAGGGATTTTTGTCCATACAACAAAATTCAATATGGTACTTATATGGATCTTGCTTTTTATGAAACTTATATGGTACTATTTTGTACAATGACAAACCCAGTCCCTATGCACTGTTATTATATGGAAGAGAGTGGCTAGGATATTTTTGAAAACAAAATCGCATTTACACTGTGATTAAAAGATGATGGCATTTTCTTTTCTTTTTTTTTTTTAACAAACTGTAACTTCAGGTAGTGCTCACTTCTCAATCTCCTCTTCTCTGAAGGCCCACTCTTTCCTCTCCATCTCCTCCATCATCCTTCTTCTTTTGTCAATCTGAGAGAGGTCGTCCAGTGGGGGCAGAGTTGCCTCCCATGCTCTCTTCATTCTTGCCCTCTCGATCATCTCCACTTCTGCCAGCCCTGCAGGCAGCCCACAGCCTGGAAAACAACCATTGATAAGGCCATCCACACCGTATAAATATAAATATACTGTAACAATATTAGAAAACATGCCAATGGACACTAATGTTCTGTTCATTAAAAGCTTGCACTGCAGCTTTGTTGTCTGCTGCTTTAAAGTAGTAACGGAAATTGTGATAGTTGTTAACCCTCAGTATATTATATTACTTCGGCTTCTCGAACGATAATTGTCTTTATTGGGAATTGATTGGATCAGTGGATGGTTGTGTTTTACTGTTGCTGTGATGTCATGTGATTAACAGGTTGTCCCGCCCTAGTGCTGGGAAAAAGTTATTTTAAATAAAAGGTTAGAGAATGTGAATTAAAAAAAAACTGTAAAAACTGTCAAATTCCTTTAAAAAGCAAAATTAGAATTAGAATTAGAAGCTCAAGCTCTTTAAACTTGGTTGGATTCTGATTAATAATTTTATCATTCATCACGTGGAAAAATGTTCTGAAAGTGATTCCAATGACATTGTTATTCTGCGTTGTTATCATTATAGTTGTGGTGTGGACTTCCCTATTCTTATAGAATTAGAATGATTTTAAAAACTTTATAGTTATAGTTATGGTTAAAGTAATAGTTATAGTTTTTGGTGTGAACGGAAATTCTGTAAGTCAACATCTCATTGTCAACCTGAACAGGAGCTAGTGAGAGGCAGTATAAAATAAACACAACTGTATAATATTTATGTGGTTTACCCCATGTGAGTGTGGCCAGTGTGAGCAGCTCAGGGGAGGCTGTCCCGGGGCGAACCACATAGTCTGGAGAGTAGGGGTCTGTCTGTGTCTCACTCTCCCGATAGTCTGTCTGAACTCCCACGCTCCGGTGGAACGGAGTGGGCGGCTGTTTATCTCCATTAGGATCAGAAAGGAGGTCAGATCTGTGAGAAAATTAGACAGATTCATAGAAGATAAAGTCAAGTATTTGATAGATCATAGACTACAATAACTCTACTGACAGATCAAGACTGAAGTGACAAGCACCTCATGACTTACTTTGGTAAAGCAAATACAACATCAGAAGGAATCTGTTGGGCAAAAGGAATGAGAGGACTGAGAGAAAGACAATGGGAGAAAAAGGGAGAAGAAAACAGGATTTTAGTATTTTTTTTAACTGATTAAATAATTCTAGCTAAATCAAAATGTTTAGCCGGTGTCACCCACACTCATTTTTCTGCATATGTGTGTGTCTTACCGTTTAAAAAACTTCCAGCGGTCCACTCCTGTCACATCAGCAGGGTTCAGTCTATGGATATCAACCCCAGACATGACCCTTACACAGACACAAAACTATAAAGATTAATTCAAATGCAATTACAGTTCACTGATTCAGTGAACCGGTAAATCAGTCTTGATTTTGTTTTTGGTTCTTCTAGAATATTTTGTTCATGGCTTATTTTGAAAAACAAAAACATTCATTTTCATATATTTTTTATTGCTGCAGCACCTCTCTTCCCAGTCTGTCAGTAACACTCTTTTTAGTTTGTTCAGCTGGACCAGTGTGTTGTGTTTGGTCAACCGTTTTGAGTGTGTTTTGGAAATGTCATGCCTTTGACCATAACAGTGAGTTTTAAGCACTCAACCAGGTCTCATCATCACTTTTTACAGCAATACTGAATCAATACTGCAATACTGTATCTCAAATAAATACATAAACAAACAAAAACAAACAAACAGCCAAATCATTTAGTGGAGAATTTGTGAGGGAAATGTGCTTAAAAATGCAAAATGTCATAATGCAAAAAGGCTGGTAATAAAACCAGGCTGTTTTCTTCAATCAAAATGTATTCACTGATTTTGTGTGCTTCACCGATCTATTATATTTGTAAAGTAGGCTACTATTGTCTTGATATGGTGTTCAGGTATGTGTTACCCTGTCAGTCGCTGCAGGGCCTGCCTCCTCTGCTCAGCGAAGCCCCGCCAACGCCGGTCAATGAACGCAGGCACGGGGTCAGTGGATTCCAGGCGTAAGGTGTAACGGGGGTGGTGTGCAAGGTTACTAAACATGCAGTTAAACTCTGGGACCTTCCGCTAATAGAAACAAAGCACAATTGTTTGTACTCTTAAAAGGACATATCATATTCATAGGTCATATAATATATATTTTTTGCACAAGACCAGACATAATAGAGTGTTTTATGACCATGTTGCACTGTTTCTCTGACTCTTAGAATGAAATAGGCTGTCACAGCCTAACTTAATGTAAAACTTAACTTTCACACAAAACTTAATGTATTTGATGCCATATCAAAACTATATAGAGAAAAAAAATGTGTCAAAATTCAGAACTTTTTGGAAGATATCAGTGAAGATTTGTTTAGTAAAAGTGAATTTCTCAAGTTAATTCTCAAACTTTTGGCATAAATAATATACATTACGGAAAAGTAAAGTGTAAAAGCATACACTGTATTAATGAAACAAGACAACATTTGTGCCAGACGTCTGAAATTCATTTGAAATTCAAAAGAAATACTCCGTCTGAACTCTGAACACTAGATTTACACAAACATAGAAAGTCAAAAAGCGTTTGGTTGCGCCCCACTCTCCCCTATTTAGAATGAAGCAGAAATAAATGTTTATTTCAGATTTTCTAAATAACTGAATTATATCACTCATTGTCAATGACTCACTGGAACTAGAGTTTATCTTGTTATCTCTTTGCATTCATGTGTGCCATTAATATCACATCAAGTTTAAGGTGTTCCCTAATCAATGCTTACAATCCTGAGAATACAGAGGATTTTACACAGAGCATGAGAAAAAGAGACCAGAGACAAAGAGTCGTATAGGAATTTGTGGCCAGACTTCCCTACACAAGATAGATAATTCATAATGCAATAATGACTGGCTATACTTTATCCTGAATGATTAATACAAGACATGAATAAAAAAGTATTTCAAATAAGTACATAAATGAACCTGGAATATTGATTTGAGTGTGTGAGAAAAAAGAGACAAAACTAGCACATTGTAGAAATTGTCTTCCAAGGACAAATGCAGCCTGTGTCATGGCCATTATATTTAATTATATGACCACATAATGCTGCGATTTTCCAGACTCAAGTGTTCCAGAGAGACCTTTAATAAACCAAAACCACTTAAGTGTCAGCAGGGTTTTCCATTGTTTATTTCAATAACCTAAAGCAATTTAGCAGTTCAGACTCGCAGCATTTTACCCTTTTGACAACCTAACAGTGTTTTTCTCTCTTTCAACCAGAGTGAGTATTTAAATACAACAATTTATCCTGTTCTATAGGCCTATTCATCCTACAACAAATTATATAGCTGTGAATTGCGTCCTAAAGTTTCATAAGAAAAACCCTTCTAAAAAAGAATTGTGCTTAATTCTATTGAATATGCACTTGCAGTGTACTTAAAATCACAAACACACACACACACACACACACACACACATATATATATACAGTAGCCTACAGTGTGTGTGTGTATATATATATATATATATATATATATATATATATATACACTGTATATAGGCTACTGTATATACACACACATAGTTTAACTATATGGTGTTTTTCAATAATTTATATTTTAAATGTAACCTACTGAATGAATTGCCGTTTCATTACAAATGTAAGATAGTTTTAAATACAAGATATATTTCAAGTTTCAAAATAATTAGCATTTGAGTATGTTTTAGTTCACAATATCAGAACATTCGAAAGAACTTTATTTAAAAAACAGAAATAATTATGAAATTAGTCTCCGGTCTCCAGTGTTTTCTACTCAAGCACAAAATCGAACATGACTGCAGTGCAAGGCTTCACAATCCTTACCACTCGACCCAGTGAAGCCTGAGCACGGAGGTTTTCTCTGGCGTGATCCACATCAGCTGACACTGTATATAATGGATCTAAAAACAGAACCATCACCCACAATTTAACATTTTCTATGATAAACGGCGCAATATATGCTCCTTTTCATAGCCTAATATCATTTATTCCAAAATACATTTATATGGTAAAAGTCAAATAATGATTTGAACTGTAACTCACCGTACAAATAATCATATGTCCTCTGTTGTCTGAAAACCCTTCTGCCCTCATTTTTCTTCTGAAATGTGCGTGTGACCGAGACGCTCATGTTTGCTTATAACTGGTAAGTTAACGTTAGCTATGTGTTTTATTTGTAAGACAGGTAACAGTTAATGGTCACCATGGAGATCGTAAACATCCGTTCATGGCACTGCCGCTACACCACCCCTAGAGGGCAGTCAATACAAACCCAACATCCGCATGTCAGAACTGTAATGTAAAATGTTATTTTTTCCCGGTCTGATGAATGCGAACTCATCTTTATTCATTCGTAGATGTATATAGAAGCTTTATATAGACAAGTGGTTTAGACATAGACTATTGGAGGCCAACAACTACTAGGCTATATGCACTTGCAGAGATACAGAAAGGTAAACAGAAAATCTCACTGTGCTTTAATGAATGGTATTCGGTGCCTTTTGATCATGCCCCAGTAAATATCTTGATCTTATTGCCTTAAAATATTAAACAATAGTACTACTCCAACCTTATTACTAGTTTGTAGCCTAAAAGAAAAAAAAAATCCTAAACCCTCGAAATAGTCATCAAAGAGGAGAATCTTCCATCATCATTCATCCAGTCATCAATCCAAAACAGTAATGTCTAAGAATTTTTACCAAAATGTACCCAACAAAAGTTACAATTTCTCCAAATTGATATGAATATTAAGGTTAGAGCAGATGTTTTAATATTTTATTTTATTTATTTTTTTACATTTAGACGCACGTCACACATAGAAGGCCTTGGGACTGAGAAAACATACTGGGGTGCAGGGTCCACCTCTTAAGTAAGAAATCAAAATTGACCATATTTACTTAACAGACTCTATGCAGAACACTGCTGACGTATTTCTGGTAGAATCTCAGCCAGCATCTTTACTTCCGCATAGAGCGTTCTATAGCGAAGAGGTGTTTACTAGCGGCAAAACTTTTATTTATAATTTAAGTAGGCCTATTATATATAGTATTATATATTTAAATATAATATTAGGGAGGTTTGCAATGTGCGTGGACAGAGCTTGGCTGAACACCTTGTTGAAAGGATATACAAGAACAACTACTCTGTGACAGTGTTACAGGACGAGAGTCCTTTAATACAATCTGCGAAGATAATACAATTGTTAATGTTATTTCTAAATGATTTAAAACACTTATGAACCCATTTACTGGCCATGCTTGTCTTTGTATAGATGTAGAACCCACAAACAAGATTTAGAGATCAACTGTCTTTTATATCCTCCTACTCTTAATCTAGCTATGGGACGCCTCTGACTTCCTCATCGACCTGAAACAATTCTAACCCCATGATACATCAGTCTAAAAAACAGAGCTTGCAATGCCTGATGCTTGTCAACAGAGACTGCCAAAAACACAGTGAATCAATATTTTGCTAATTCTACTATCTAAAAATGGCTTTCTTTTACTTTTGTAGCCTATAAACACTTTGTGTATCATTTTGTTTAGTAAAGTCTTGACATTCTCTAAAATTCTGAACTAACTATTTTGATTGCTCTTTTTGAGTGGACTTTTTGCATTGGTTTATGCTTTTGGATTTGGTTGACCCTGCCTGCCTTTCCATGGTATCTTGATTTAGTATTTTTGTCAATGGGATTGTTAAATTTTCTGCTTGTGAATCATATATCATACTGTCTGAATCATACTAAATTTGCCAACACACACACACACACACACACACTATGCAGTACCAGCACTTCATAGTTTAATCTTTAGCTTACCTAGTTGCATAGTCTACCGGCACTTCTCACACTGCTGGTACATTGCCACTCAGAGTCGAAGTGTCAGTTCAAGCAAGCAGGGACTACGCTAGCAGGACGAACATTCATACTAGGGATGCACCAATGTCACTTTTTCCGGAAAGAGTCCGATACAATACTTTCATTTTTGGTACTTGCCGATACCGATACCGTATAATCGATACCTGTATTTTCACTGCATTTGTAACTTTTAAATGTATTGGTAGAGAAACCAAAAGAATATAAATCAATATAAACTGATATCCTTCAGTTATTTTCATTTTCATGAGCCTATTTCCAAAAAAATGTAGTATCCCTTTAAGCCTGCTAAAATGCTGCTATGTGTGTCAATGATAAATATGATCCAATTTCATAAGATTCACTGGTGTGAGAACAGTAAACCTGTGGCTGGTTTTCTTTTCTTTTTTTTTTACAGCATGTGGTTGGGTTTGCCTAGCCTGCAACTGCTTCCATCCTTTGCTGGCAGAGAACTGAGAACTCTTTGTCTGTTCTCAAGATAGAGTTAAGAGAGGTCGTGAGATACACGATCACACGTTCACACAACCGAAAGTATCTCAAGCTCCTACACTGCATTTTGTCACAGATGATCTGATTTGCCGTAAGTGACAGTCTTTGCAGTAACAGTGGATTGTTTGTTTGTGGCTTGTGCTCTTAACTTTAACACATTGCACACATTAAATATATGTTTGTGTTGGTGTGTGTTTAGAGAGAGAGAGAGAGAGAGACATGATAAAAACTCTTTATATTAAACATAATAAAAGTTATGTTTTAAAAGTCATATATTTCAATATAAGCTTAATAGGCCCCTGAAATCAAATTGAAGCTTTTAGTATGAATATGTTAGCCTTGAGGTTATGAATAAGCTTGTATATTTCAAAACAATGACAAAATTCGCATTTAAGAGATAAAGCATTCAAAACTTACAGTCTCTCACTTCCGCTAAAATGGGTCACGGATTTTTATGACATCACTGCGGACTTCAGCTTCTCATCGCATCTTCTTTCTTAATCAAACGCTCTCTAGAATCAAAAGCACCCCGCCCCTATGTTATAAATACCACCTGACAAAAGCGAGTTTTCATGGAGCAATATGGGTTGGAGATGTGTGTTCGGTTGCCCAAACGCTTGAGTTTTATTCCGTTTTCCAACAGTAGATTGGTTAAGAATGAAATGGCTAGAATTTTTTCACACTTCTACTATTGAATCCAACGTATCTCCTGCACTCGGATTCGCTTCCAGGGTGCTGTCAAGTACGACTTGCAGTCTGTGAGATAAACTAATCGCTATAGGCTATTTGTCAACGGTGAGGAGCCATCCGATGCGCCCCAACCTTAGCTTCCTGTTTCAGTGAAAAATACGTCAACACATCATACAAAGCTGCGTGTTCCAAGGCACTTCAGTAGGCCTTTAAGCATTTCTCATCAAATTCTTCCTGGACCAAATGTTCTGAGCTGCTAATTTTAGTACCTATGTCAATTTACTATTCATTACAAAACTAAGTTGATACTTAAGTAAATATGTACTATTAAAACAACTGAGCAATATAGTTTCCTCTGGCCCACTTTAGTACAGGTAATTTCTGGGAAGATTCCTAAGACTGTGCAAATGAGAGTTTCTACAACTGATATATGTGTCAGGTTTTATCTTGAAACAGGAGTAGAAAGGGAGTACAACTTGCCCTTAGACGTACCTGGCAGTAGATCTGTTGCACAGTCATAGGGACGATGCAGAGGAAGAGAAGCAGCACGGGACTTACTGAACACTTCCTTCAGGTTGAGATACTCCTGGAGCAGAAAGGGAGTACAACTTGCCCTCAGGTGACGTACCTGGCAATAGATCTGTAGCAGAGTCATTGGGACGATGCGGAGAAAGAGAAGCAGCGCGGGACTTACTGAACACTTCCTTGAGGTCGAGATACTCCTCAGGCACGTTAGACAGTTCACTGGTTCATCCTGCAACAAAGAACTAGACACAGACGAACAAGCTGACACAAGACAGGAAGCATAACTTTGACAACTCCAGGTTGAGATGGAACCATGGCCCCAGTCAATTCGGGCATTGTGCCGAAGCAACCAGGGTTGGCCCAGAACTATGGATGCTGATGGAGACTAAGTGAGTAGAAATGATAGTTCTTCGGTGTGATTTCCACACTTGATGAAGGTTATAGGACCGGTGGTGTAAGTGATGGCAGGGAGTTCTTGTCTGTTAAGTGCACTGAAGGATATCGGATGAGTGAATGGAGTTATAGGAATGCGAAGGTTTTGTGCCAGGGTGAAGTCCATGAAATTACTTTCAGCTCCTGAATCCAGTAGAGCCTGGCAGTGATGATCTCCGGTTGCCCATCGCCATCTTACTTGGAGGAAAGTAATCAAATAGGGTTTCTCCATGGTTAATCCGCCCGACAGTAACCTTAGTGCAACTGTCGGGCTTGGTATTTTACCGGACAATCCACCAGGAAATGTCCAACTCCTCCACAGTACAAACAAAACAAAGATATCCTTTTAAATGCGGTCAGCCAGCCCATGCAGGAACATGTCCCACTGTGCCTCCTCATTCCATTTGCACTCGGCCGCCAATATCCGGAACTCGATGGAGTAATCAGAGATAGTTTTGCATGTTCGACGACCTGCCTCATTTTCTCAGAGAGTGCATGGAGCGAGGAGCAGCAAGGGTGTTGATAAGACCACACAGCCGTTCCCCAGTGAGCCGCAAGCCCTGATAACAGAGTTATAACGAACATCACCTTAGACACTCATCAGTGGAAAATGTCTGTGACTGGAGAGAAAAGGACGGAGGACATTTAGTTAAAAATGCTCTGGAATAGTTGGGCTCACCCATGTAACACTTTGGTGTGGGTATGCTCAATTCATGCTGACGATCAGTGGTAGGTAGTTGGAACCGTTAGTTGGCGAAGTTGATTGGTGAGTTCGGACACCTGCGCCACCAAGACCTGTACTGCATGACTCATGGCTGGCTGCCTTCTGTTCTTCTTGACGATCGATTGGTAAATTACTGTGAGACAGAAATTCCTGAAGACTCTCTTCTCTCGCTGAATCCATCTACAGTCAGATTGTTCTGTCAGGTTCAGATTTAATAGCGAGTGAACAGGTTTATTGAAATAATTTAATGAGTGAGAGACAGAGTTCAAATCCGAAGAATGGTTGGTCCGTGGTACAGAGTGGCGCAGGGACGCCATGGTGCTCCTCGCGAACGAACAGGATCCAAGAACAGAAACTCCAACAGGAAACACGAAGAACCCATGGACACAAATAGCATCTGCAACATGACATCATGACCACTTTTGAGTCAGGTGGCGTGTCATCTCTACGCATTTTGAGCTATCCGCGTGTATGCGTATATGTCTACGCCATTAACGTCCGCGTCATTCCGCGTGTCTGTACACGCAGTCAAATCTCCAGTCATAAATGCCATTAACCCCAGTGACGGTTAAGTTTAGGGATGGGGTTGAGGTAAGTCATATCTTTTTTTAACCTAGGATGGTAAGGGAACAGTCATAAATGCCATTAACCCCAGTGACGGTTAGGTTTAGGGACGGGGTTGAGGTAAGTCACATATTTATATAACGTTAAGTCAATGGCGTTCATAAACACGCTGAAAGGCGATTATGCGTCTTGATAGCATGCCAAAAATGGAAATACGAATTGGCGTGTCACACACACGCTACTTCATGAGATCAGTCTGGGATCTGACTAGATCACAAAAAAACAATGATCTGACAACAAGGGATGGAAATCACAGACATTACATAGCGGAGCTAGAGGCAGCAGCTGGCGCTAAAGTGATTAGACAATCAGCAGACACACCAACAAGTAATCACACACACACAGGACAGAGAAGTAGTCACTGAATCCAAGAACCGTGACAATATGGCATTCAGAAGGCCTGTATTAATGTATGTCTCCAAAGTACAAGTTGTCTACAACTAAAGTTTAAATGTACTAATGCAGCTCAAACATTTATATTGTATACTGTAATATACTGTACATCATATCTTGAGTGGCCATCTAAAACCTAAAACCACTGTGGAGACATAGAAGACCACAGTTGTTCATTCAGGTCTGAGAAAACCTAAAGCACATATATTAGTCTCATATTTAATTTACTTTCAACAGATTTCCAGCTGAACTTCCTCAGCAGCTGCTGCCAGCTCATTCTCAAATGTTTTCAGAGGATGACTGTTCTTTCCAAACTAATAATAACCCCACTAATAATAAGTGGAATTGTTTAAAGGTGGATTTTCTTTTAGTAAGCACGGAGCTCACAGGGTCAAGTTGTGTGGTTAAAGCTCTTTTTAAAGCGAATGTATACAGTCACCAGATATTTAATTAAAGAACTATTAAGAACAGTTGGCTGTTTGGCTGGGGAAGATGTTGATAATGGAGGTTTTGTAATATGTCAGCAGAACATTTTCATTTCTGATTACATTGCAGATTGCAAAATGCGTTTGCTTTTCTAATCTGTAGCAGTTCATCTGACATCTCACCACACCAACACATTTGATCTGACAATGGCTAATATCCATGTGTGATTGAAGGGGGGCATGGCTAACCACATCCTGTGTGACTGCATCTGTCTGAACTATGCACAACATCTGCACAATAATTAACTGACTGTGCTGTTTTTCATAACCTCATTCAACATGCAAGGATTGTCCAGTTCAAGAAAATTTGCTACATGAACTTCACCAAAATTCAACCCACTGCGATCAGTGCCACAATATATTTGTTGCGACACAATAGTTCAATTTTTTAAATTAAAAACATATATTTGTATTGTGGGGATCCATACATGTTATTTATATATATATACATGAATGAATAATGAATATATTAATATATCCACACAAAATAACAGTCCGCCTGAAAGAAAAACACTAAAAAAGTGTTCTTGAACTAATCCACATAAATAGTTAATATTAACTTTTTGTTAACATTTTAGTGAACAAATATTGGTAAAGTTAACCACTTGCTCAGATCACAAGCCAAATTGGTTTCGATAATTCCTCATATGCAGATTATCGGAACTCCATGCAGCTATACTGTTCTTCACTGGATATGAATGTGGTTCATTTGTCAGAAATAGTGAGAAATAATTGTATAAGCAAAATTATAATCAACACTCTAAAAATGCTGGGTTGATTTAACCCAATTTTGGGTAAAACATGGACAAACCCAGCCATTGGGTTACATTTTTAAATTACATTTTTTTAACCCAATGGCTGGGTATGTCCATATTTTACCCAAAATTGGGTTAAAACAACCCAGCATTTTTTAGAGAGAATAATTTACATTTATATTTAGTCATTTAGCAGGTGCTTTTATCCAAAGCGACTTACAACTGAAGACTAAAGCAAGCGAGTCATGAAGAGGCAAAAACAATGTAAGGAGTGCTCAAAATACAAAGTTCAAGCATTGCTCAGAGTAGCATGAAAATGCTGGGTTGTTTTAACCCAACTTTGGGTCAAATATGGACTAACCCAGCCGTTGGGTTAAATTTTTACATTACATTTTTAACCCAATATTTCGGGTTTGTCCATATTTGACCCAAAATTGGGTTAAAACAACCCAGCATTTTTTAGAGTGTAAGCACAAGAGAGGATTAAAGGAAAATATATATATATTTGGCTAATGAGGCTAAGTGCTCACGGAAGAGATGAGTTTTCAGCTGTCTTTTGAATGTTGTCAGAGATTCTGCATTCCGGTTGAGGGAGGGGAGATCATTCCACCTGCAACCATGAATGAGAGTGATTTTGTGGCTCTTTGTGATGGTACCACGAGCCGTCGCTCATTGCCCGATCATAGGCTTCTGGTTGGGATGGAGACTCGTAGGATCGAGTGAAAGTAGGACGGAGCTGAGCCTGTGGTAGATCTGTAAGCAAGCGTCAATGCCTTGAACTTGAATACGAGCAGCGAATGGCAGCCAGTGCAGAGAGAGTGACGTGGGCCCTTTTGGGCAGTTTACATAAATGATCCAAACAGCCTTTTCATCTCTCTTTTGAACCATAGATTACAGATGTTATAAGGTCACATTACTCTATTCGTTCTACCAGCTAGATAAAACACCAAAATGAAGCAATACACATCACTATCAACACATCAGTTCAACACATCACACACTGCCAAACTGCAGTCTTCTTGCACTAACGCAAACGCTCTCACATGACTGCCGTGGTTAACAAGACAGGAAGTCAGCATTTTCATGTGGGAGAAGAATATGAAATGATAAAAAAAATGGAGGAGTGTACAACAGCGTCACACTGCTGAAGGAAACAAAAGGAGGAGAACTCAGAGAAGGGAAAGAGAGAATGAGTGAAGTTAGATAGAGAGATAAACAGATGGGGAAAAACTTCCGAAGCTCAACGAATCAGCATGTATAACTTTATTCTTAAGACTTTGATAAAGTCAGTCTAAGTTTATTGTCAAAAAATAAGAGAATGCTTGGCATTTCAGTTCTTATGAAAAAGGTACTTTGACTGCAAGTATTAAGTCCGCATAACCCGGGAGTACAGAGACAAAAAAAGTGAAGCGAAGAGGCATCTGACTGGAGATTTGTACAGTAGCGATGGCGAACAGTAAGACATTGACGGTAGTTGTCCTCCTGAGCATCTTTTTGACAAGAAGTCACACAAGAGGTGAGTTTCAATTTAATTTAATTGTAATGTGCTACTCTTTAGATCTTTAGGCCTATTTAGACGAGTTGGCCTTCTTAGTCTAGCATCCGTTGTTGGCAGATGTCACTTCACTTTATTTGTTATTTTGAATTAAATTCATATTTATGTGTCCCAAAATACTTGGGTATTTGATTAATGGTGAAAATTTTCAGTCAGACAAAGTATATTAAAAGTGTGCAGTTGATCAATTGGAAAAAGTCTACTTTTAGTTTCTTGAACTTTAAAATGCTAAGACATTTACAGTTTACTGTAATGGATGTACACCAGAATGAGGAATCTGTTCTGCACGTGCATGTGAAGGCTTTGTGTTTGTTTCTGTATGTGTTTGTTGCTATTTTAAGAGGACATGCCATGACGAAGCGCTCTTCCTCTCGGGGGGATTCTCGGGGGGAGATGAGTGGCTGAGGTTTTTGAGGGTGACAGAAGCCTGAAAAGAAACTAAATCTAGAACAGTAAATGTAACCATTTACTTGGAACCAAATGACATTTGTGGTGTGACTGTTTACAATAATGCCATTGAATGCCGTTGATGGGGTGGTATGGCAATCGTTGCTTCGGGCCAGGTGTTCAAACGACGTATTCTTCAGAATTAGGGCTCGTTCCTCTTGTTGTGCTATAATAATAATGTTTGTCTAATCTTTGTACAAAACTGTACACCTCTGACTAACAATAACAAGAAACACGACACATTTATGTACTAAGCCTTCAATATCCCACTTTTACTAATGTAATGTAACAAAAATGAACTAGAATACCCACTTGAGTGAATGATTGTTTCCATGTGCTGAGCGCTCACATTAACCGGTTACTAACATGCTGTGCACTAACTGTCCTAGGAGAACACACTGCATCACATCTGAGTCAAGAGGATGTGATTGAACAAAAACTGACAGGTCAGACAATATACACTTTCATAATTTATTTTTTCCATTTATATAAATATACTGGCACTTTTCATGAATAGGGTACAACAGAATACTCGCATAAAAGGTGAAAGAGGATCTTGACCTTAGGAAAACATTAATGAATTGTTTAGAGAATCGCTATTTTGCGGGGGAATACACACATTAAATGTTTTTTAAACTAGCTGCTTTTTATGCTGAGATAATTACTCCTCCAACAGAGTTGTAAAAAAAACTGCTTCTCTTGCTTGAAGTTTTGAGGTGCTAAAGTGAACTCTATTGATGGAAAGTGCTAAGTGTGTTACATCTGTTTTCAGATAGAGCTTCTGTGTTGTAACTATTTTTAGGGTTAAAAAAGGATATGACACACCAAAGTATAAAAGTAGTCTGGCATGGCAGGGAGAGATAAGTGCGATGAGGGGGAAAAAAAAGTGTAACGCTTTACAATATAGTTCATTAGTTAACCTTAGAACTACATGAATTAAGCATAAACAATAGCCTACTTCTTCAGCATTTATTAATCTTTGTTAATATCAATTTCAAATTACTAATACATTAATCAAAGTTTATATTTGTTAACATTAGTTAGTGCACTGTGAGCTAACATTAACAAACAATGAACTGCTGTATTTCTATTAACTAACATTAACAAAGATTAATACTGTATTTATATATATATAACAAATGAAATACTACAACAAATGTATTGCTCATTGTTAGCTCATGTTAGTTTATACAATAACAAATGTTAACTAATGAACCTTATTGTAAAGTTTTGCCATTTTTTATGCATTATAATACCTATTTTTTACACTCCTGAAGCTTGAAAAATATGTATGTATATATATATATATATATATAATGTTTGTGAAATAAGTCTGTTATGCTCACCAAGGCTGCATTTATTTGATTAAAAATACAGTGAAAACGGTATGGTAATGTTAAAATACCGTTTTTCTATTTGAATATAATTTAAATTGTAATTTACTCCTGTAAAATCCTTCTGATGATTCATCATTTATTGATGAATACTGAATTATTAATCATGGTCCTTATTATTATCAATGTTAAATTTGTATATTCCAGGATACTTTGGTGAATAGAAAATTTAAAAGCAGCATTTATTTGAAATGGAAATATTTTGTAACATCATAAATGTCTTTACTGTCTGTTTTGATTAATATAATGCCTCCTTAAAATAAACTAACTATATAAATTATTATTATTATTATTATTATTATTATCATTAATTCTTACTTTTGAATGGTATCACATGTACCCAAAAATACAGTATTAAGCAGTGCCTTTTAAAACATTGATGATAATTAAGAAATGTTTCTTATTAATATTGGAATATTAGAATGATTTCTGAAGAATTGTGTCACATTGAATACTGGAGTAATGATGCAGAAAATTCAGCTTTGTTACAACAGTAAGGCAAAGCAAGGCAATGCCAGTTTATTTATATAGCACATTTCATACACATGCAGTGGCAATTCAAAGTGCTTTACATGGAAGAAATTAAAATAATCAAAAGAAATCAGAATAATTAAAACAGTTTAGAATAAAAAAAATCATAATAAAAAAATAAAATACAGTAAATAATTAAAACAATTTAGAATCAAAAATAAAATGAAGTACAGTAACAGTCGGACGAACAGTGGCACAGTGCTCATTCAGTAAATGCAATCAATATAAATAAAAACAGTTAAGAGTAAAAATAAAATAAAGTAATACCCCTATCTGAGATGGAAGAGATTGAGCTGGTTTACGGTGCTAACAGTAATACATCTAAATTATATATGAAGTATATGTGTCATATGAAATAAATTAGATATGAATATATACCATTGTTTATATTCTCTGTATTTTTTAAAAATCAAATTAACACAGACTTGGTGAATATAAGATATTTTTTCAACAACATTAAAAATGTTTAATTATTTCAAACTTTTGACCAGTCGTGTATATTTATGGGGGTTTTTTTTTTTAAATTATATTTTAATTTACTTGAATATTTCAAATGCAGACCACGGTTTTATTGATCTATTTAGTAAACATATTTTACTGTAATCCAATATTTAATCTGATTTACATACAAATATTTGATTTCTTTCAGATTTCAAAGAGCAGATCTTTGTGGAGGGACGCGATGTGTCTTTATGGTGTGCCGATAATGTCACTGATGTCAAATGGAATGAATTAATATTTATTGTGTGGAACATCAGCATGCAGGGCAAAAAATGTTATCTTGGTTCAGAAACCAAACTGGACAACACTTGTAATGATGGAAAGAGGCTGTACAACACTTCAAATGGAGTTTCATTATTCATTCCCAAGATTTCAATGGAAGATGAAGGACTTTACTATTGTGATTTATCAATAAAAGGAGGAGGCAAAAGTGTAAATGTCTCTGTAAGCGGTGAGTACAATTTCCAATTATTCTAACAATATTGTAAAAACTGAAAATTTTAAAACACAGGTTATAGGTGAAATTCCACTAACTGAACACTAACAAATGATATTACCTAGTTTCATTCAGTGATAGATTACTTACATCTCTCTGTTTCATTGCAGTCATCATGACAAAAAATAGTATAGAGTTAGCAATGAAGATTAGCAATATAATGATGATATCATACTGATATTCAAATTCAATTAAAGTTCTTTGTGTTTTAGTTATCCGCCTGGAAACTCGTCTGGACATTGAACATGGTCAGATGATTGCTGTCTGTGAGGCCACATATAAAAAGACGAAACCCACTCTTCACTGGGAACCTGCCTTGAACTTTTCCTTCATAGACAAGCAGCTTGACAAGTTTTTTATTATTGAGAGTCGAGTACAACTTCCTGATAATGTGACCATCAGTGACCTCACCTGTGTGGCGTCATACCCCTCTGTGTCCGGCTCTCTGCGACAGAAGAGCACACTGCATATTCCAACAGATGACAAAGGTGAACACAAAGGTAACTTTATGTTAAAAGGAATTGACAATTGTTTGTTTTTTTTGTTTTTGTTTTTTAAGTGGATCAGTGGTAAATTCTGTTTTGTAATTTGACATAGCAGTGTCAGATATATAAGCTTTATATGAAATGAGACCTATAATGAGTAAAGAGAACAAATACATATAAATATTAGGCATTTATATAAAACAAAAATCAAGGTATTTTAAACACAACATTTCAGATGTGGTGAAAATAGTCTTGACCTTCATACAAATAAGAGAATTCTCATTTTATGCAAGCAAATAAACCAGTCATAGTGTGAAATTTTTTTAGGAGAGTTTTTTCTAGATGTCCACAAGGTCAAATTTACAAATATTTTGCAATGAAATATGGAGCAAATTTGACCACATTTAGTACAGTGGCTTGAATATATATATATATATATATATATATATATATATATATATATATATATATATTAATCGGTTTTGATAATATTAGAGACTTTATGAAAACCCTTTACAATAAAGTTTTATTTGTTAACTTTAGTTTATGAATTATTTAACATGAGCTAACAATGAACAATACTTCTACAGCATTTATTAATCTTAATGCTAATTTATAATACATTATTAAACATTTTAAAAGTTGTATTACTTGAACTAACATGAATAAAACACAAACGATTATATTTTATCAACTAATATTAATAAAGGTTAATAAATGCTGTAATAATATTTCACTCATCATTAGTTTGTTAACTTATGCATTTACTAACAAATGAGACCTTAATGTAAAGTGTTACTTAATTTATTTATTTTTTTAACAATAGGTGTTTTTTGATATATTGCATGTAATGTTACCACTTTATTTTACAGCTCTGGTTACATGTTAAATGCGCTTGCTATAGTAATAACAGTAAATTATGCATAATTACATGCAACTAACCTTAAACTAAACCCTAATCCTAACCCCAAATCTATAGTAAGTGCATGTTTTTACTAAATGTTAGTAAATGTATAATTACACTGTAACAATGACACCTTCAATTAAAATTATTATTACAAGGGAAATAATCTTCTCTCTCTCTCTTCAGGAAAAGAAACAAGAATATCTACATGGGAAATTATTGGCATATCACTCGGTTCTGTTTTTTTGATTCTTGCGTCTCTGGCCGCAGCTTACCTACTATGCAGAAAACGCAAGCACATAAGGTGGGTTGTTTAACTGTCTTGATTCACTGCTGCTGAATCACGTTGCATGGTATGATGACTAATTAACACAGAAATGTCTTATCGATATCTAATTGTCTTTGTGTTCTCTTTAGTTCATTGAAGATGCTTTGCTGCAAATCCAAAATCTCACCACCAGCTGAAGACAAACCACCCCAGGTGAGACGTCTCTCAAATCCTGTTTGTTTAGTTCACTCAGTTATTCACTATGTAAGGTCCATTGTAAAAGTGCTTTTTATGCTCATTAAAACATATGTTTGTGTGTTTAGCCCACTAATGTGGAAGAGGTGGAGCCTTATGCAAGTTATATACAGCGAGTCAATTCCATCTACAACTCCTCAGCTGAACTCTGCAATGCCTAACCGACACAACACACACTCACTTTTCATGATGAAACAGGATGCCAGAAGAGCACTGAAAATTAAGAGGGCAAAGACATTTATGTGGTTAAAATTGCACATTGAAAACAATACTAGTGGAAAACAGTCATCTCATGAGAGCATCCCAATGCGAACAGCGCCTGACTGAGGAACAAAAGTCACACTGAGTCAAATTGTGAACGATAATGACAGAGGAACATTTGTCTCAGTATATGATGAAGACTGACTGGGACAACTTCGGAATCAGTGATATCACTAATATGTAGATTTGTAGACAGTACCTGGTTAGATATTAATCATTTAATCGTTCTTTTTACATTTGTACATATCTTTCCTTTCTGAGAGTTAAAAGTCAAAATCAACCCATTGTCCGCTAACAATACTAAAGTTTTTAAATATTGCAAAGGATTCAAATTATGTAAATACATTTTTTTTTTTATCACTTCACATTTCAGTATTTCATATGTTCGTATTTGGTCTTTGAGTTAAATACAATCAACTCAACCTTTTTAAAAAAATAATGGTTCCAAATAAGCGTTTTTTTTTTTTTTTTTTTTGTAGCAATGTCACAGAAGAACCATTTTTGTGCCAATAAAAGAATGTTCCAGTGAACAATTCTCAAAAGATCCAAGTGAGAAGAACATCCACTGACTCAAAAATAAAGGTTCTTGATTGGTATTTATGATTCCGTAAAGAACCATTAACATCCATTGTGCACAAAAGGTTCTTAACAGTAGAAAAAAACACCCTTTGTTAAAATATTTTTATTGATTGATAAAATGTTCTACACCAGCCCATTCTCACCCCCAAGGCGTCACTTAACTGACGCCTTGGGAAGCATTTGGACATGCTTCAATATCTGACGCT
Source organism: Pimephales promelas (assembly GCF_988280905.1). NCBI lineage: Eukaryota > Metazoa > Chordata > Actinopteri > Cypriniformes > Leuciscidae > Pimephales > Pimephales promelas. Next base: position 32,159,390 of record NC_142775.1, on the reverse strand, counting down.
TTAGGCGCCCTTTAGCGTCAGTTAAATGACGCCCTAGGATCGCGTGTACCCTACCCCCACCCCACACCTAAACCTAACCGCGTCCTCTAACAGACGCTTTCCTTTAGCGTCAGTTAGATGACGCCGTAGGATCGCGTCATGTAAGTGACGCTAAAGGGCGCCTAAAACGTCAAATATTGAAGCATGGTCAAAGGTGACGCCTTGGGGTGAGAATGCGTTGTCTACACGTTAAGAAAAACATGCTTAGGCCTAGTTTCAAAGCATTCTCATCCCAAGGCGTCAGTTAAATGAAGCATTTTGACCATGCTTCAATATCTGACGCTTTAGGCACCCTTTAGCGTCAGTTGGATGACGCCCTAGGATCGCGTCTAAACCTTACCTTACCCCAGACCTACTAAACCTAACCGCGTCGTCTGACTTTTCCCTTAGCGTCAGTTACGTGACGCCCTAGGGTCGCGTGACATAAAAGGGTGCCTAAAGCATCGATATTGAAACATGGTCAAAATTGTCAGTTAGATGACACCTTAGTTTAAGGATTGTTTATTGAGAGGTTCTTTGGGGGACCAAAATGTATGGTATCCCTTTTGGTCCTTGTAAAGGTTCTTAGGAGAACAGTAAGAGGCATTACGAGTGTAGAGTATTTTTTTTTTAACCAATGATGTTGGTTGTATCTGTAAAAAAAGGCCTTTCTATTATTGATCAATGTTAAATAATGAGTAAAAAATCTCTGATGACCGAGGCACTCCTTCATTAAAATGTCTTTATTGTACAAATGACATGTCCTAAACGGACATATTTAAAAAGCCTACGCGTAGCGGCATGAAGCCTTCATCAGGGCATGGCACATTTTAATGAAGGAGTGCCTCGGTCATCAGAGATTTTTTTCTCTACTGTTTCCTTGATGTCCTACCTTGGACCGAAGAGCACCCAGGTTAAACTTTTTTAAAAAAAGAATTGAGCACGCCACTTATCTTGAATCCAAACGTTAAATAATGAGTGTTTGACTTGGTACCTGCTTTTAACTCAGTGTTACTTAAGAATGTAACATTGTCAGATTTGTGGTCAGGTGATGGCAAGTCAGACCCACTCAGTCACACTGTCCCCTTGATTCAGAGTGATTCAGTGGAACGATGTGGAAACTTAGCCGTAATTGTATACCTATAGTATCTGAATGCTTGTTACTGGAAACAGAAGACCAGGTACGCCCTCAGATATCACACTGATACTCCTGCAGAAACTGAAACTGGTGGGTCAAAATCTTTTTTGATGTTGTTGTGGGACTCCCCAAGCTTTGAACCTGTCTCACAATTTACTTAATTCAACACGAAAGCAGATTGCTCCCTCAAGTGGTTGTTTATTGGTAGTATACGTTTCTTTAAACCTCTATAGACCTTATTCACAGCATCGTCGTCTTTGTTTTTTAATGGGAGTGAAAGTGAGGCTGTGAGACTGAGGGATAGACGTCGTATATCTCTTTCATGGGTTGTGTTATTTAAAGTGTTTTTGGATTGTTCTGCTGACAAAACACAGTAAAAATACCTTTCCAAGAAATGTCAGTAGACAAAAAACTCAAGACAACATTACAAGTAATCTTGGAGTGCTTTTTAGCAGATACCATTGAAAACACTGTATAAGTCTTTCCCTCACAGTCTCGCCTTACCTGTCATGGTGCTGATAAGTTTTATTAAAGCTATTAACAGGGGTGTAAAACCGAAAAAAGTAAATATTCGGTCATCATGATTAAATCTTAACTCTATATTTATAAATTGAGTATTGGCTTCTTCTCACAATTAACTTTAACTAATATTTCTCATGGTAGATTTATTTTTGAGAATTGATTCATGTACAGGTACATTTCTTGGCTATTATATAAGAAAGCTATTTGGACATTTCTACATATTGACTAAAAAAGATACAATTTACTGTAAAAAATATTGTTGGTATAACTTAAAAAATTAAGTAACCTGGTTGCCTTAAAATTTTAATTTCGTTGAAATGGAAAAAGTGAGTTAATATAATGAAGGAGATTGATTTAATCATCAGAAACTCAATATATTATGTTATCTGAACTATATAAATTATTTAAGTTGATTTGACAAAAGAAAAAATATTGTGATTACAAATCATGAAAATACTTTTTACAGTGTGTGGGGAAAGTTGTCACAAAATACTCTGCCAATAGACCAAAATACTCTGCCATTTTTAGGCTTTTTAAAAGTTAAAAGCACAAATTGTTGATGAAATTGAAATGCATCTTGGAAATCATCAAAACATAGAAAATTGGACCTGTAGTTATTTACACGACACATGTGACAATTAACCCTGTTGTTGTTTCTCTCAAGTTTTTAACTTTCTTACACTCTAAAAAATGCTGGGTTGTTTTAACCCAACTTTGGGTCAAATATGGACTAACCCAGCCATTGGGTTAAATTTTTACATTACATTTTTAACCCAACATTTCGGGTTTGTCCATATTTGACCCAATATTGGGTTAAAACGACCCAGCATTTTTTAGAGTGTACAACTTAAAATGTTGCGTAATAATGATTTTCCTGGATTTAACTTCTTGTGATAACCAAACATACAAGTTGACACTTTATTTCAATAATACAGCTTTATTTCGAGTTGACTTAAAATGTTACAAAAGTCAAACAAAAGTTTATTTTTTACAGTGTATTTATTAATCATACTAAACACATTTGATTCCTCTTTGATGACCGAGAACTAGGAATCATTAGAAAAATATAAATCTCTCTTCAGTTTCATTAGTCAAATTTATATAACACATACACATATAGGAAGATAAACATAATATGCGCTTTTATTCACTGTTCACATTACTGACAATGCATCAAATTATATATATAAAAAATCTTTAATATGTTATACTTCATGTTGTAAATATGCAGTGGGGGGAAAAAACAGACATGAAATGAAAACCTCCATAAATTAATTAAAATGAATAATAATAATAATAATAATAATAATCATTCCATCCTATACAAAGTCAACAAGGGCTCAATTTCTCAGGTGTCCATTCCTGCTGAATGTGCTGATTTCAGCCACATAAGTATTTTAATGCTCAGCCCATGAGCACATAATCATCTGAACAGTCCTCATTGCTTTTTTGCTTGGCCATGTCTGTTGTGTTTTGAGGGAGCTTTACAACGGCATAATCACAATCATTATCCTCCAATTTTTGAACAGGCCTTTCTGGATGGATGGTAGTGTGGTCAATAGAGGCATATAGGACATCTTCTGTCTGTGTGGGTCAGAAAGAAAACACAAGCCTTTATGATCGAGGAAGACGTCTTTTAACTGACATTTGAAAAAAAAGTGTCAGTGTCCATTGCGTTAGTGTGTGATTAAGGCTATAACATGTATAACAATGGGGTATTGTCAGAGAAACTGTGAACTTTGAGCTAAAATCAAACTATTCAACATTTTCTTATTACAATTTTATTTATTATTTATTGTTTGTTTAATACAACTTCCTTGAAAAAAAAGAGTTGTACATAGATTTTGTCATATTGTGTGTCTTAAGCAGAATAAATCAGGGTGGTGGTCTTTACAATAAGGTTTCAGTAGGTAATGCCTTAACTAAAAAGTTAGTTAATAAAAATACAACAGTTCATTGTTAGTTCTTGTCACCTCAGTTTGATTAAAAAATGTATCAGTAAATGTAAAAAATGTCACTAACAAAGATTAATAAATGCATTAGAATTGTGTTTCCTTGTTAGTTCCCTCAGTGAAAGGTAAATATACTAAAATGTATTTTAAATACATTTATTTTATGCTAAGTATACTACATGTACTTAATATAAATACACTGCAATTGTAATTTTAGTATACTAAATAGGTACTTCTAATGGTTAAACTTTATTTTGATAGTCCACTTTAGACATTATACTAACTATAAGTAACTTTGCAACTACATGTCAACTAACTTGCATTAGAGTATTGGGTGTTAGTGTTCGGGTTAGGAGAATAAGTTTACTTGTAGTTGCCAAGTTACTCATAGTCAGTGGAATATCTGTTGCGGACCATCAAAATAAAGTCTTAGTACCAGATATCAAGCATGCAGTCGACTAATAATCTAATGAGAGTAAGTTGACGTTGTTGCAAAGTTAAGTATAGTTAGTAGAATGTCTAAAGTGGACCAATCTGGCATCGAACAACCAGCCCAAGTCAGCTTAAGATCTGTGGTCCAGTCTGGCATCCAACAACCAGCCTAAGACAGTTTGCATTGCGTGGTCTAGTCTGGCATCCAGCAACCAGCCTAAGTCAATTTAGCTAGACCCATCTGGCATCTAACAACCAGCACACGCCAGGTCACAATCGACTGACCAGTCTAGCATCTGACAATCAGCCCAAGCTAGCTCATAATCTGTGCATCACATAGACAATATATTGTGTATGTATTCAAAAAAAAAGCTTCTGTATCTGTCCTGTATATATATATATATATATATATATATATATATATATGTGTGTATGTGTGTGTGTGTGTATGTATATGTGTATATAGATAAAGTTGTCCTCCGAAGAGGGGGGGTGGAGGTGGGTGAAAAAAAAAAATTAAAAAAAAAAAGAGAAAAAGGAAAAAAATAAATAAAGTGGACTATCGAAATAAGTGTTACACAACTAATTTTTTACTTGATATCAAACACAGGCTTAATATTAAGAAAGTAGGGCACTTGTGTGCCATTATGTAGCCATTTGGAACGCACTGGTGAAGGGAACAACAAAAGACAACGTAATTTCTTCATTATTTTCACCTGGGATGTTCCCATGACATACAGCACCGTTTCCATCAGTTGAATAGCTGTTTTACGACAAACATTTATTATTATTGATGTTAACATAACTGTTGCAATTAAATATACATTTTAAGTTTTCAAAATGCACGTTATATAGCCTGTGTGTGAGTGTCTGAACTTTAAAACGTGCCCATCTTTGGACCCTGCATTACCTAACATTTACTATGAAACGTATTTAAACATAACATGCCAAAATTTGTACAATCAATGTAACTGATGTATAGATTAATATCTTACCCTCATGTTGTTTATTTTTATTTTTACATTTTTTAATTTTCAGCTTTGTTACTCTTCTTTTCTGTATTCTGATGACATTGAACATATACAGGTAGATTATATATTGTATACACAGTTGTATGTCATGAACATGTCATCTCTGTATGTTTTGCAAAAAAAAAAAAAAAAGTAAAAAATTAATAAATAAATGAAAATGTAGACTTTGAACCCGGGTTCGTCACTTATTGGGGTCCCCTGGAAACATTTCCTTTGTGGTCTGTTCTATTTGTAGCGTGTTTCTGTATTTGGTTTTGTTGTGAGTATTTGGAGCACATGTGAAACTAATGAAGATGTTTTCGTAATTTGCGAGTGTTTTTCTATTTGCATGTGTTTTCTTTAGTGCCAGCACATTGAGCTCTCTCAGCCACCGTATTTTTCACTAAGGCAGAATCTGCATTTATTGCCTCTGACGTGTTTTCTCACCATCATGCACCTACTCTTAAGTCTTAAGAAAGTCCAAAGTTTCCAAAACTCACAATTACAAGTTGTGCTGATGTTCATGTGCATTTTATCTCATGAATATATTCTTTCTGACATGACTTGAAAATACCGTAACTGTCGAAGCTAAACCTTTGACCACCTACACTCCAATGCATTGTAGTACACTTTTCCCATTAATGCTACTCTAATGGCCTTTTAGACTTTTAGAAATGTGGACTGTCAAAATATTATGAATTATTAAACAAGTTAAATCCTGACCAGTCCTCAAAAATTACACAGAAAGTTGAAAGTTGAAATAAATTTAGAAACGCTAACTGCATGAAAAGTAACAATGTAAAATGTTTTAAAATAATTTCAACTCATGCGTGACATTTAAATCTCTAGCGTAATAGTGGACACCAAACCATTTAATTGTGTTTTACATCAGTACATTTATAGGCTATATGGATTTTACAAGCAGTTCATGGGTTGAAGCTCTTAATTTTGATCTCTCAAAGAGCACGATATCGATGCATTTAACCTTAAAACGTATTTTTTTTTTTTTTGCATGCCCCCGAATCCCCGTAAAGCCACAGTGGTAGTGCTCGGCAGTTTGACCAAAAATTTACATCACGTTTTTTTTTTTTTTTTATTAAGCCAGTTTTCCGGTTTATGACGTTTTTTTTTCATGAATAATCAGGTGTTCAAAGCATTTTATACTGGTTGATAGAGCAATAAATTGACTTAGGATGGTCTATTTTGATATCATTAGTTAATATTGTAGAATAGAATAGCACCCAGTATAACCTAAAATTTTTATTTCATAACGTTCTAATAACATTCTTACGTATAACCAAGCAAGAACGTTAATACAACGTCTAAAAAACCTGGACATTTTGAATGTTCCTAGAACATTCATAAATAACGTTTTTATAACTTAATGGGAACGTTATGAAACGTTCGTATAACCTAAAATTTACGCCGCTTAGCAGGGGAAGAGGACAGATGCGCGATTGCACTGAATACGTTTTAAGTGCAGGATTCTCTGAGCGAGCCCAGAGAAAATAGACCTATTCTTACAAGAGCAGCGTGTATCTGAGAGCGTTTGCGCGATATTCCTCGCGCGAGCAGACAAATTCGTACTCGCGCATTATATTAATTCACTTTCGCGCTACAATAGTGAGCTCTCGACATTTAACAGGAAAATAACGCCATAGTTCTGCAGCATCCACTTTCCCTGTAACGTAACACCAGAGCACGGCTGTTTGATTTACCCTCGCCTCACCGGCGTCGCTGCTTAGAAGTGCAACATTGTAAAGGGACTGTCTGAAACAGTGTCGTGCAGCGTAACATTCGTTCCGAACGTTGTCTAATTAAATACATCGATATGGCAGTATTTTAAAAATTAATATCATAACAAAAATATACACCAGTTTTCGGTATGAACCAACATAGTTTTACAAATTCATATGGGAAAGAACGGCCATTTATGAACCATTTATGATTTACTCCAGCATAGTACAACAAAGTTCCTTTTAAGCAGTAAAACTGTAAATACCCAACCCGATCTCATGACCAAGTCGTACGAATTCGACGAATGATTAAAAAGTGGCTAATTCGTAACAATTCATACGACCTCACTCGTACGAATTAATACGATTTTGCTAAATCGTACATATTTTACGAATTGGCCAATTCGTATGAATTCGTACGAATGACCTACCCCTTACCCCGCCCCTAAACCTAACCATCACGTGGGTTTAGACAAATCGTACGAATTAGTACGAGTGAGGTCGTACGAATTAGTACGAATTAGCCACTTTTTAATCATGCGTCGAATTCGTACGAATTGGTCGTGAGATAGTGTTGAAATACCATATAAAATGTCCTTAGACAAAATATACATTTGGCCTGCCTAAGAGGGGGCCTACAACATTGTGCCTATGGGGCCTCTGAACTCTTAATACGGCCCTGTCGGTGAAAAAAACAGGGGAATGCAAATGACGCTTGGGGATATACAGTTAAAAAAGCGCAGACAGATACTGAGGGGGCAGACTGTCACAGTCTTCATCTGCACCAGTCTGTCCTTGTCTCTGCACTACACTTCCCAAAATCCTCCTCGTCTCCACACCTGAACTCACTCCCTCACTTACCAGCCTGTTCATCGTTTTTCTTCATCCGTGTCACCTGTTTTCACCTTGTTATGTTTGATTCTTGCTTGTATTTAGTCTCCTTCTGTTCAGTTAGTCTTGTTTGGTTCTTGTATGTATGTTTCTGAGTTTTTGTGAGTGTTCCTGCCCGTTTTCCTGCTTATCTGTACCAGTTTGTTTTATTTTTGAAATAGTAAATCTTTGATTCTGAGGTTTTGCCTCAGCCTGTTTCTACCCGCACCAAACCTGTGACACATTGCCTTTAATGTGAGCATAAAATCAACATGGAACCTGATTGGGAGCCAGTGCAAGGACTTTAGTTTTGAAGAAACGTATATTCATTTCTTCTGACTCCAATCAGCAGCAGAATTTAGCACACATTACAATTTGTTGAGTGTGGTTTTAGGAACCCCAGCAAGAAGTGCATTGCAGAAGTCAATGTGGGAAAAACAACAGTATTGATTAGACTCTCAGTCATAGGAAAAGATAGCATAGGGCAAATTCTAGCAATATTTCTGAGATGAAAAAAGGAATTCTATCTATTGCACATGTGGGTCAAAGACAAACTCGAATAAAATATAACTCGTAATTTTTTTTTTTAAATTTTGTTTGGAGCTCCAAAACAGAGCCATGTAGCCTATGGGTAACATCAGTGTACCAGCTTTACGAAGCTGAGAGAGCCAATAAGCAAGACATCAGTCTTATCACTATTAAGGCACAAAATGTTTTGGTTCATCCATGTTTTTATCTCATAAATACAATATGAGAGAAAAGAAACATCCACAATTTGACCACGCTTAGAGTGAATATAAACCTTGTTGCCTTTAGCTCATTCAGGGAACTGCATTTAGAGGCCTGCCGCTCTTCTTAGCCACTTGTAACTGAAGAGCACCCCTTCACATTTTTTTCTAAATTACTATATTCATTATTTATGAATTTGACATTGACAGCACTCCCATGAATACGATTTCTATTTGGATTGTCCAGACATTATTTATATGCTTTTATCAATGTTGTAAAATATCTAAATTATGAAATACATTTCTCGCATTCAAGGTTTCTATTTATTAATAGGCATACCAGCATCATAAATTTATCGTAAGTTATGTAAGTTTCACCTCAAGTCATTCTCTTGACACTTTGACATCCTTTCCCACCTGAATTCTATTTCTGTCACATTGGCATCATTTGAAGAAACAGGAAAAAACGCTGTGACTAAATGTTTATCATTTGAATACTACATTAAAAAGACTCATTCATAGGAGACTTCATGAATCCCCCAAATGCAAAACAGGCCAACACATCAACCGTTTTTTTTTTGAGAGGTAACCAAAAATACCTATGATGAAACTGACAAAGATCTAAACTAACGCCCTCATGTTTTAACATGATTTTATAAGATGTGCGAGTTTGAACATCAGTAGGGCTACATACTATACATACAATGAAAATATAATTTTAACTATACAGGTTAAACTATTTCAGTAGAACCCTGACGTGAGTTCACGAGAGTGTCACGACGCATGCACAAGAACTGAGAAGATGGTGCAGATGGGTCTCGATGTAGTGTTTAAAAGTGCCTTACCAATCCCGCAAAATGAATGGCTTACCTTTCGCACTTTCCCATCAAATGATCGTGAGCGTCATCATCTCAGTTCTTACGCATGTGTCGTGGCGCTCTCACGTCAGAGGTCCACATGGAAGAAAATGTATAGTTGAATAAAGTCGTCATTTTTGACGGGGGGTTTTTTTGTGCACAAAAAGTATTCTCGTCACTTTATAAACTTATAGTTGAGCCACTGTAGTCACTTGACAATTTTAATGATGTCTTTACTAACTTTTCTGGGCCGGCAGATGCAATTACCCAGCAGCCTAGTGAGAGCAGGAGTGAGAGCTCTCAGATTTCATCAAAAAGATCTTAATTTGTGTTCCGAAGATGATCACAAGTCTTACGGGGTTGAAACAACATGAGGGTGAGAACTGACAGAATTTTTAGGTGATCTAACTCTTTAAGAGTCAAATAAACACTCAATTAAACTTCTAACATTATTAATTATTGGCATTCTTACCTTTGTGTCGGCTGCTGTTGCTGTCTGATTGTCATTATCTTCTAAACAAAACATACAAATTACATGTCAATAAATAGTCACTTCACAATGTAGCCATTCACTGTACACAATGAGTATTAGCAGTTGTACATCCTCACAAAATTGACTGTTAGCTAAAAGAAGTGTTGCATTTTGTGTGAACCACACCAACTTTGACATAAAACTGAATGCATGCTTGAATCTCTGCCAAAGGTTTGCCTACTCAAGTAAAAATGTATTGCTGGTACATGCTATTTCAGAGTATATTATTATCAGAGTAAATTCTCTTACCAGCTCTTTCAAGTTTCTTATTCCTAAGGATAAAAATATATAAATTATATAAAGTCAAAAGTAGATTATATAAAGTCACATGCACAATGCAATTTTCCATTTCCAAAACATTTAGAAAAAGTAGCACTCAGCCATTAGACTTTACGACATAACTTATATTGCTTAATAATTCCCAATACTAATAATATGAATAATAAAACAGAAACTGAATAGACTTTTAGTACATCTCAGTAAATCATCAAGCTCTACAGATGCCCTACCTTCGTTTGCAACATAAATTTCCCATAGTCCCAACAAGCTCAATGGTTTGCCGCAGTGTAAATAGTGAAGATACAACCACAAACTGCAGATTGCTGAAACTGCAAGTGTGGTCCAAACCCAGAGTTTCCAACTATAGCCAATCAGACAGAAAAAGATGTGTAAGGACAGAATTCGTAAAACAGGAGAGTGTTAGAGAGAGTGATTCAGTGTAAAGCAGTCAACAGCAGAGAGCTTGTATTTCCTGAGTTCTGTGGTTTTTATTTGCCTCCTAGCATGAAACGAAGACACGTTCATTTTCATGTGTGCACGTTTACAACTCTATCACTGGTCATTTTGCTATCTCATATCTGTCTAATTTGTGTGTGTTATTTGTTATTCCACGACAGCTTTTCTGAGACTGGTCTGTTCAATGTTTCATTTTATTTTTTCACTAAACTAATGTCAGATGTATGCAAATAGCTCACCAGGAAAAACAGGCAGATGAGTTGTTGAAAAACAAGTTCCTCAAAACTGTCGATGAATTGTTGTTAATTCCTCTTTATTTGAATGTTTGTATGCTCACATACATACATAGCCTATTTAAATGCTAATAACACAATTATTCATACCGTCTAGTGTGTTCAAAGGTGTGATATTTGGTTTCTGACAGTTGATGCTTGTTAGGCACAGGAAGTTAAGCATTTCCTTCAAGACTACACCACACAAATAATAGCCCACTCTTACCATGATCAAGACTACACCGCCCATACATATAATAGCCTATACTCTTGCTAATGATCTGCTTTGTATTATTGACCATAAGATGCTTTATAATATTTAGAAATAGCCTATTAGTGACTTCCAATCTGCTTATAAGTTTATGCCTTAAGCTCAATGAAGCACATTATTTATTTTTTTATATCACGATCAGACAAGCAGTATGAGACTATTTCTCTTCACAGTCATTCTTAGCCCTGTAGGGGTCAGTATGAAAACACTTAAGCACACACACACACACACACACACGCACACACACACACACACACACACACACACACACACACAAATGCTTTGTAGCACTTTCTGACTTCAGTCAAGACAGAACATTTTTGGCAATATTACCCTTGATGTCAGACACGTTTCTTTATGGTGGATTTCAGAGGGATGAAAAATTATCAGTGCATCATCTTGTTAACTCTCTTGCAGCTTTCTCTGGGTGAGAGTTATATCCTTATGTATATTATTTTTAAGTTGGTTATGGTAAACATTAAATATTGTTTTATGACAGCCTGTAAATCTGTTTTATGAACCAATTGCTGAATGTATCTCATAGGGATTTTTCTTAACATTAATCTATGTTCAGAACACAAAGTATTATTTTACTATAATAGGATGCTATGAAGTACTAAATGAGCTTTTTTGTGGCGAATAAATTAACAATAATCAGTCTTTATAGATTAAATCATATTTATTACACACATTGGGATCACTGGTTTAAGAGGTGAATTTAAATACAGAGATGTGGAGACACATGCTTTTCTAAATTCTTAATTGGCATCTATGGCTAAAGAACACCCCATTTCAATTGCACAAAAGGTTCTTTAGTGGAAAAAAGGTTCCTTGTAATATTAAAATGTTCATCACATTAAGAAAAATGGTTCTTTAACTTTTCACTGAAGGGTTCTTTGGTGGAGCCCAATATGTTTATTCAATGGCATCAGTAGGAAAACTCTCTTTTGAATTCTTAATTTTTAAGCATGTTTGGGTGGTTGAAGTTTTCATTTAAGCCTCTACTTGGGGAGGGTTACATCCCAGCAAACACAATTGTTCAAAGAACGTTATGGTTGCTAGGTTGAGTAACAAAAATATTATTTCTGAATATTGAACAGAACTGAACAAAGGAACATGAACGTGAAAACAAACTAAAAGTCCATGATAAAAGACTAGCCTGAACATAATGTGACGGAAACATTCTATTGTGTCATTTTGCAGATATTATTGGAAGGAGCATTACTTTTTAATGTTCTCTGAAGGTTCTGAAACAATTATCTTTTTTAAAATCCAAAACAACCTGACCTGTTAGCTGGGTTTTGACTGCCTTTAAGATACCATTAAGGTGGAAATGAATATTTGGTTTTAAATGACTGACTTATCGGAGTGTGACACACCAAAGCTTTTTTCCCGTCTTGAGCCTTTGTTTTAAAGTGGCCTAAATTTTTGCCTTTCTATGAAAGGTCTCAAAAGGATGTGGTTAAGCATGTAACTGTCTCAGTGGTGAGTCTATTTTGAAGAACCACTTGTTGTGCACAAGGTCCACCAAACATAAAGTATAGGACATATTAAGCATGCGAGTAACAATATTTATCCACTGAAGGCGAGATAAAGTTGGACCCATGTGCAGTTTATTTAAACACCAACAAAGTGACATAAAATATATAATCCAAAATAGACTGACTTGACTATTGACTTGATATAAACTAACAGCACATGACAGGATCACATAATGGGATCAGGGAATCAGATGACAAAACCAGGAGCATAACTACTTTATTATGACAATACATAATAAAATACATAACCTAAACATGGCAAAAAACCCAAAGGGACATATTCCTCCCTCTAAAAAGGCGCCTCCAGAGTCCATAGCTAAACACTCATCCAAAGCACAAAACAGGGTGGTGGATTGGACCAGGGCGAGGGATGGAGGGACCATGGAGCATTGGTGGACCTGGACGGTGGAGCATGCACTGGACGAAACCATAAACAATGAAGCAGTGGCAGACCAGGGTCGTGGTGTAGGGGCGGACCCGGGTCTTGGGGCAGTGGATGGATGAGACTATGCAGGATCAGGTGGCATGGTACAGTAGATCCAACAGTGATGGAGACCACCTGGGTGGAGCTAATGGTGGTAATGACCACCAAAGTAGAAGGCCGCCATGGTAGATTTGGTCAGGACCAGACACATGAACAACCTTCATTACCGTGACTTGGAGCATAGAGCTCTCTTGGGTAGCCTCCGCATCCATGGCATGGAGTACAAAGAGTTCATGGACAGCCCCCATAGCCTAAATAGAGCCTCTTTGGCCGTGATGGCAAACAGAGAGTTTAGGAAAAGAGTCTTTGGAGTTGCTTTAGTAGTCACTGCTGCTTCTGAGGAAGTGTATGCAGCCCACAAACACAGCATAACAGTGGCCACTACAGGAAGTGCTGTGGATAGAGGGATGATATCAGGATCAACTGGATTTGGACTTGGGACCACAGGATTTTAATTGTCGAACTAACTGACCTTAACTGTGGATCCATCATACTTGTGATTGGTCTCATTCACCCCAAGACTGGTCCGTTAGCAGAGGAGATTTGTGGTGAACCAAGCTCTACTGCCGTTGGAGTTTTCTATGCATCAAACATTAAGTATGGGACATACCAAGTCACAATCAAAGAGCTCGCACCAACGAAAGCTGACTGTGTTGTCGCCTCTCTTTGGCTGTGTCTCTACCAAAAAGCTTAGCCACACCAAAAGGCCTAAAGGCGATTGTCAACTAGCATGTGCATTCTGAGCCTGTGTGCATGTAAACATTTGTCTTTCAGCAGATTTCAATCATCTATTTTTGTCATTCAAAAAGGACTGCACTGCAGATATACAAACCTTAAACAAAGCAGCACTTGCTTACCATTTTGAATATCAATGAAGCTGATCACTTCCTTCATTCCAGTCGGCTCATGTTATTATGAAAATATTTGTGCATTGAATGCTCATGTAAGACGATGAAAACACCCTGCCTGCTTCATTTGTGGAGCTAGGCGACTGAGATCACCCGTCAGAGTGAAAGTAGCCGTGGTCCCTAAGGAGGTATTCGACAACGCCTTTGAGCCACTAGAGTCATGGTTTTCTTTATCTGGTCAAGTGCTGCATTGCCGTACTGGGGGTGTGTTCAGGATATTGTTCAGACAAAGTGACCTGAAAGCACACCTGACGTCTGACGTCTGATGATGTCATCATCAGAGGTTATTTTAGCCAAATTATTAGCGTGTTTGCCACACGTTCACAGCATCTCTTTCCCGCTTTTTCAGGGAACAGGGTTACAGTCTAGTAAGTTACCTAAAACGTTTTGGTGAAAATACTCAGACTGTTTTCACTCATTAATTTGCTCATGGTTTGTCTTAAAGCATAACAACACAATGCATTTTCATCACAAGGGGTCTTCAACAATTTTCAGTCTTGCAATCATCCATTGGATTTGTTAAGTCAAGTCACCTTTATTTATATAGCGCTTTTTACAATACCAGCCTGTTCTCATGTAAATGTATCTCTATAGCACGCATTGTGTATTATCATGCAATTTAAACGCAAAAATGAGTTTTTGCGTGCATATGATATGCAGTTTTCGCGTACAATTGATACGCAGTTAATTTGCATACAATACCCACACCACTAATTCTATACCCAAACGTATAATACACACGCACCCCACACTACTACTAAACCTACCCTAACCAACTTATGTGTATCATATGCACGTAAAAACTCATTTTCACGTATAAATTGCACGATTAACACACTGCGTGCTATTGAGATGCATTTAGTGTGATCAGGTTGACAATACATCTTGTATCAAAGCAGCTTCACAGTGATAACATGAAAATAATACAACAAAGTTTGATTCTAGAAAAAAAATTGCGTCAACGTCCACCTTAAGTATAGGCAGATCAATAATATTGTTGAATATTAAATGTCCCTAAGCAAGCCAAAAGCCAAGGCAACAGTGGTAAGGAACCAAAACTCCATCAGGTGACAAAATGGAGAAAAAAAACCTTGGGAGAAATCAGACTCAGTCGGGGGCCAGTTCTCCTCTGGCCAACGAAGGAACAGTGTATGATTCGGGCAGCATTACAAGTCAAATTGGACCGGAACATTTAGAGTATTTATCCATTTCCATCTGGTTGGAAGTCAAAGTAATCACGCCGATATGGAGACAAATTGTTGAGGAAAACAGTTGTCCCCTTAAGTTTCCACCCACACTGATTGACTAACTGCTACATGTTGTCTCATTGACTCCTACATGTACCAGTGTACCAGTGCAAAAGCTTTTTAAACTCCATCCTGAAGCAAACCATCTCCAATCATTTCAGCATGTTGGTCATTGTTAACTGTTTTAATAAATACATATTTAGGAATGTTGTTCTAAAATTAATGGCTATTAACATGCCTGCTTTAATCAATTGATCTCTTGATTATCTTTCTTGTAAAAGGTATACACACATCCATATCGGAAGGACACTCTGTAAGATTTCATCTCCAAGAATTTTCTTTGGGGACCATTGATTTGATCGAATGGAAATACCACACAATCAACCGAACCATCCTGCTGGCTAGTATCAATCTACATAAAAAGCATTCAAAAATATTCGGCAAGAGGACTGGGATGCAAATAATGGAGAATGGTACACTTCAAATTGAAGATATAAAAGATGAAGACTCTGGGAACTACTCTTGCACCATCATTTTCCATGATCAAAGAATAAAAACAGAGCAGATTTTTCTTCAAGTACTTAATGGTACCGTTCTATATCTTTCAAATTACTTCCTTTCTCAAGATAACCAGACTATAGGATGATAGAGTAACTATCTTTGGGAGAAGCTATAGTCAATAATAATATCATCATCAATGTATTCTGTAAGGAATGTGTGTTCTTTGGTAATGATCTTTTTTTTTTCTACCGAAGACTTGAAGACTCAACCACCAAACAGCACAGTGTACACCACAACATTGAAACCATCAGGTACCTTTCCATTCACTTCACTTAATGATTAGATTAAAGGCACATCTTCTTTTTCTTCTTCTATAATAACGCTTTTCCACTGCATGGTAAGGAATGGCATGGTTCAGTACGGCACACTTTGGCACTTTTCCACTGCATGGTATACCATATAGCCTTTACACACAAACACACATTCATCTATCTATAAATTACAGAAACGTCTGTCTGTGTGTTTGTTACTCACATTTCTAGGTAAAAGAAGCACATATTGAAGATATTTAGATGACGTAAGGATGTGGTTTAAAAATAAATGAAAATTAGAAGGGTTGTGGTCTAAAAATATCTGAATATTATATTTTATTCACAACATTCACAAACTGTTTGCTCAAGCGTTTTCTCGGAGGTTACTGTTTAGCTGCTCCAGCCAAGGTCTGAACCTCCCCTGAATCTTTGCACTTATTCAATTGTGGATGTTAACTGAATCTGTAAGTCAGCACTGTTTAATTCTGAATATTATATTTTATTCTGGTGCGCTAAACGTTATTGTTTTCTCAGAGTTTAGGCTACATTATGCTATTCAGCGACTCAAACATACCAAACCAACAATTACTAAAAAAAAAAAAAAAAAAACACACAAAAACAGATTTTGTGTTATCTAGTTATTATGTTATAAATCAGAAAAAGGTTTTGTTTAGGAAATATCTTTTATATTCCCACCCCTTTGCCTCACATTAACTATGCAACAATAGGCAGCGTTGTTGTGAGACTTTTTTTCTTCTTCTTTTTATTAACACACACACTAAAACAAGATTTGGCCTTAAGCAACAGAAAAGCAAAAGTACAAAATCCACTTTACCACATTGTACTGGAAAATGCTACATATCATATCTTATTTTCTTTCTTTTCCTTTCGCAGTAGAAACCCGCATTCCTGGCACAGCATTGATCGCAATACCTGTGTGTTTGGCACTTGCAATCCTCTTAATTGTAGCCTCTATTTTCATCTTTAAATGTAGAAAAAAGTGTTGCTGCACTTCAGGTTAGTGTTATTGTATTGTGTTATTTCTCTCTTATATATTAATCATAGGTCTATTTCAAATAAAAATGTTTTCTATGCATCACTTACTCACCCTCATGTTATACTAACCCTATATCTTTCTTTCCTCTTTTCCAATTATAATTAATGTCAATATGTACTAGTACGGTAATGCTCCAAAATGACAAAACTTCATAAAAGTACTATCAAGGAAACTTGGTTAATATGACTCATTTAATAGCTATATTCATTTCATCTAATTAAATATAATGTTATGTAAGAATTTTGTTGTTCGAAATTGGGTGTCTAAACTATAATCTGTCCTGTGACAAGAGGTCAGTAAAATGGTACAGCTACAGGATACTCAAATTCTTTGAAAATTGAGTGGGAAAACAACTTAACACAACCACATTGGCGATATTGGACAAAGAACTGAACAAAACACTGGGGTTAAATACATGCGATCAAGGATAAAACAAAACAGGTGTGGGAACTAATTTACAACCAGGGTAAAACAAACTAGAGAACTAAAGCAGGCAAAACAGGAACAGAAGAAACACAAGCAAAACTAAACATACAGTACATGTATCATGTTACAGGACAGTATAAAAATGTATAATCAAAGAAATAAGGAATAAATGATCATTTGACATGCTACCTAATCGTATTTTGATTTTGCTCTGTTTTGCAGAAGAGCCCATCTACGCAAATAAAACAGCTTATAATTCAAGGAAATAAAAGGTCACAGGTGGGCAGGAGGATATCAGATAATGAAACCACATAAAGCCCCCCTAATTTGTAAAGAGGTAAAAACCCATGATGATGTCGCAGTGAATAAACTACCTCTGTGAGCATTGCAGTGATGCATTTCTGTTTGCCAAACCGGAAGTTAACATCACCCTGGTTCCCTCAACAAAAACCTAACATTTTTTTTTTTTTTTGTCTGTTGCTGTTCATATGTGTTAAGTGTAGATGTTGTAGATTTTTGATAGTTCACTACTGAAATCTTTGCTTACCACTGACAGTGAAATTGTTGTGTAAAATGTCAGAACACATTTTGTATTTGCATTTGTGGTATCTATTAGCAACATAACAATTTTGTATTATTATTGTACTGTTCTGCGGGTCCCAATTTAAATTAAGTGCATTTAACAATGTACAAACAACTACATTAAAAAAAAAATCTACAATGGATTTGTGGTCTTTATTGTTTTTTATATTATACATACTTTTTGAAAAAAAAAATCTGCCCATACTACTAAACCTGTCCCCAACCTTACCCGTATCCCACATTAATAGCAGCACAAGTGTTTTGCAACAGAAAATTAATTCAGTCAAAACAATGTTCCTATTTGTCTAAATGTAAGTACATAGTTGAAGACTGGTCCGAGTTGAAGATGAGGCCAGCTATGTAAAATAATGTGTGACCTTTCTGTGTGGTGCTGCAATCAGTGTGTGTTTGTGTATATAGCCTATTTGATTTTTTTTATTGATTTTTTTTTTTATTCCAGTTGATTCAATGCTAATACTTCATACTGTATTCTGAAGGAAACATGGACACTTGCTATTAAGGTTTTCTGTCATTGTACAACTGTTTGCAAGAGCAAATGGCTTATTTGGCAAACAGAAAAGTCTCTAGTAACAATGTCACCCTGGTTTCAACAGTGGTTATGTGGTGATCTAGCAACAGTGGTTAACTGACCTCTTTAACTACTGTAGAAAATGTTGTAGTTGTGTGCTTTATTAAATGTATTCTGCACCTTTAACCAACAAACTAAACAATGAATAAAAATAGCAAAGTGACTGAAGACTAGTTGAGGACTTTCAGATCTGATGAAGGACCGGCTTCTGGAAGTGTTAACTAGCCCCTCCCATGTGAAGGCCTCCCTCCCATATCCCTTTCCTTTTCTGTAAAAACAGTGTCGTGTTAGCGGCCAAGTTAAGAACTAAAAATCATTGCAACGCAAGTGAATCAATCAAAACTTTATTCTAGAGCTGCTATAAAACCAAAACTATCTCTGTAACTTTAATTCCCTATTATCACGGTAAAGCCGCTTTGTAACCTTTGTTAAAAGCGCTATATAAATGAAGATGACTTGACTTGACTTTCAAAGAAATTTGAAAACTGTATGGGGAATGTGATAGATGAGGCCAACAAGTTTATGACATTTGTGGTGTGTTGTGGTCAAGGCTGTTTTGCGGAAATTGGTGCACATGCATCTCAGTTACTGTAAACATAGATATTTTTTTATTTTATTTTACTGCGGTGTCTTATTATTAAAATCACTTAAGTGTGTCAATACGGAAAGCATTTGACGGCTATCAAAAATACCAGTACTGTATTTGTTCATTTTTACTTTTCTATTTCTTTTATATTTTGGTGATTGAGCAGTTTTTATAATTAGCCCAATAACAGTGGTGTGGAATCATGTGAGATAGACAAAGGCAAGTTGATAATGCAAAAATAAAACTGGAATCTCTGGACAAAAAAATCACCACATTTGTAGATTATTTTCTTTTCAATTCAGATTTGAATAAAATTGTCAGTCCCATTTTGAACACTAGAGGTCAGACTGAGAACAGTCCTGAGCTGTGAGGTCTTTCAATTTAAATTAAAATTTGTATCAAATTAGGATTATATGGTTTCACAAACAAGGTTTAAACCTATGTCCCAGATTAAATGCATTATTGAGCTGTCTTAAAAGAGAACTTCGGTTAATTTTAACATTGAGCTCATTTTTTTGTACATTTGAAGTGCTGTCAGTACAGACAAAAACGACAAAAATCGGTGTTGGCTACACTGTGATATCCTCTTTTTAAAATTCGCACCCTGTTGACTTCAATGGGGCAAGTTCTAAACCTGCTTTTAGCCTCTTAGCATCCTTGATTTGTCATTACTAGTGCACAGCCATGTGAGTGGTGTTATTAAGAGTGATTACGTGGTCAATCTGACTGCAGTAGATGTGAAATATATTGTGAGCTGGCTGTAGGCAAGACCGATTTTTGTCGTTTTTGTCTGTACTGACAGCACTCCAAATGTACAAAAAAATGAGCTCAATGTTAAAATTGACCGGATTTCTCCTTTAACTGAAAACAACTTGCACTGACATATGTTAAAATATGTCAGTGCACTTGTTTAGTCTCAAGATGCACACCAGTAGGCCCTAATGTGTTTTTAAGGCACATTTATAAAAGCTACTTAAATGTCTTAATTAAACTAAGGCCTTATCTTGGTTTAATCTAAACCCTGTCTGCGAAAACCGAACCCTTGTGTATTAAACATCATACTAACCTCATCCAATGCTAAATAATCTATAGTTCAGCCAAAGGGTCCATTGTGCCTGCCTGTCAGGGTTCTGTCACCTTGATTGGTTGCATTCTTGGTTTAGTCGTGACAGCAGCTTCCTGACACTTGTGTATTGTTTGTATTATCCTTTGTGTGAATTAATGGCTTTGGGTTGTTCTCTGGGATGTGTGCTCTCATGTCTTATGTTTTGGGTGTTCAGGTCATGGTGTATGGGATCTGACACTTGTTTCGGTTCAGTTTCAGTGTCGAGTCCAGACGTACTATTCAGTCTTGTTTTTTTTCCCTTCTGTTTGAGCACTCGGCTGATGAAAGTGCTCTTCTACATGTTGTATGTGTTTGTGTGAACCCATGGCTTATGTTTGTTTTCTATGTGCCATTTACGTTCATCACATTACTTTTTTTTTTTTTTTTCTGTGTGTCATGTGTCATTCTGTCAGTCTCTAGCCTTGGCCCTGCTACCTTTTTACCTGGTCATTGGTTTATTTCCCCCTCCTGGACTCACTCATTATCTTCCTCATTTACTTCCTTATTTATGCCCCTCTGTGTGCTCTGTCTTGAGCTTGATTTGTGTGAATGTTTTCCCTGTACAGGTCTCTGTTGTGTCCTATACTTGCCATGCCTTGCCCTGTTTTCCTTGCCTGCCCAGCCAGGTTGCCGTGCTTTGCTCCAGTCCTGTCACTGCCAACCTTGGAATGTGTACATCAATAATGATTATTTTAAGACTTGTCTGAAAATGATAAGTAAAGACATGAATTCTAGCTTTATAAATTACAGCACAAGCTATAGTTTTATATTTTGAAATATAGTGGCTTTGTATTTGTGCACTGGCGCCTTTTCAGTATGTCTGTGAGCTGAGATGCCTGTGATGCCTGACAATGCTGTCTAAGTAGGCGGCTCAATGACTATTGAGACAGAGCCATCACGTGCTTGACGTTGGTATACAGTGTGTTAGTATGGGTGGAGAAAGGACCGTTTGCTGTCCAGTTGAATCAGTGTGTTGAAGAGTGTGTTGTGCAGCTGAGAGCAGAATCTACACCACATAAAGGTATGTGACAGTCTGACCATCTTTTCATATTAAACTTAAGCCTCATTTTGTTATCTAAAAGGCATTTTATTTTATTTGAGCAGTTTATTAAAAATCAAGGTCTATCCTTACAATTTTTTTATTTTTACTATTTTTACATGTAATTACATTGTTGATCCTTCCTTTTTACAAATGTATACTTCCACAAATGTTCTTTTTGTCTGTAATGTGAACACAGATGGCAGCCCTTCAGTAAGATGTTGGAAACAACTCTAATCGGCAGAGATCACCACATTCACTTTCATCCGACAAGACCAACCTGGACTGTTAAATGCGCTCTCAATACAAAAGGTACAAAAGGTTTTTTTTGTTTGTTTTTTTTTAATTATAGCTTATAATTTGGTGCTATAGTTATTGAAATACTTCCTTTTCACTAGGCTAAAATGTTTGTGGTCGCCTTGGCAAGATGTCTACAGATCTGTATGTCTTTGGTAATGGTGTCCAGACTACAAGGTATGTTATTTGGAGTAGTCTCATTGTTCTGTGGTGAAAAGTGGTTTATTTGGAATAGTCTCAGTATTGGTGTGTTTCAGGCAGGGTCTCAGCTCCAGCACGTCTGGAGGCCATGGTTGAACAGCCCTTTACTCTGAGCTGTACGCTTGTCAGGGCTAAAGGAGAATCAATTCATCAGATCCGCTGGCTGGATGTGCAGAACCAAACGTTACTCAGTTACCAGCCTGGTCAACAAGACAGCGTGAGCGGTCAACAACATGTGGAGCTAGTGGCCTCTCCACGGGATGCCAGTGCCATCACCATCAAACGTGTCAGCTATAGGGATGAGGGCTGTTACACTTGCATCTTTGATGTTTATCCAAGGGGCTCAAGGGAAGGACAGACCTGCCTTACTGTTACAGGTGAGTCTTGGGTGAGATATTTGGGGAAAATATATCTACATAACATCTATTTGACGTGAGCGTCATTGCAGTGCAATAACACTGAGACTTTGACGGTCGGCATTTTGCAGATTACACCAGTTGGTGGCGACAAGTTTGAATGAGTAAATCATTGAATCATTTACACAACCGATTAGTTGAAAAATGCTGATTTATACCGGAATTGATATGAATGTGCCATGGAATCCTTCACTAAAATCCAATTAGTTAAAAAACGCTGATTCATTCAGGAACTGCTGTGAAGTGACTCATTTCCATTCAGTCCAATTCAATTCAAATTGTATAGAGCTTTTAGCAATACTTTTTGTTTCAAAGCAGTTTCAAGTAATAATATCCATATGGCAGTAATATACAGCTACTGTATGTGGTTTAGATAACGTTATGTACTGAGTTAAGAAACGTTACGCTGAAAAACGTATATGATCAATAAGTTATGACAACGTATTTTTTAAATAGCCTAAACTTATTAAAACTGTTTTTGGTATACAAGATTTAGCTCATTTTTAAAAGTAAGTTTAATGCAATTTAGTCTAAATTATTTAAACATCCAAGTTGATTGTACTTTTTATAGGCGGCTATTGCAACTTCTCGTAATAAATACAGGATACAGTGAAAAATACAGGATAATTTAACAATATAAGGATAATATTTCATAGTTTTATATGTTGATCCAAAGTTGGCATCTTCTTAAGTCTTTAAAGTTTGCTGCATGGATCCAAACTGAAGCTGGCACGAAAACATTGCTGTTCACACTATTTCATCAGGTTTAATTGCACTGTAAAAAAAAATATTGTTGGTTTAACTTAAAAAATGAAGTAACTTGGCTGCCTTAAAAATGTATGTTCATTGAAATAGAAAAATTGAGTTAATACAATGAAGGTGATTGATTAAATCATCAGAAACTTAAAATATTATGTTATCTGAACTACATAAATTATTTAAGTTGATTTGACAAAAGAAATAATGTTGTGATTACAAATCATGAAAATATTTTTTTTTACAGTGTGTAGGACAAGTTTATGAGAAGCATGATGTGAATTCTTGGCTATATATGTCTTTAGTCTAGATTTAGGCAGAGAAAACTTTTCAGAGATGAAAGTATTTATGAAAATGGTTAGGAAGGTTATTCTAGGAGTTCAGGAGACAAATGGGAAAAAGCTTTAGCTCCTTTAGTAGACTTAAATATACCATGTATGTACCATCAAAACCCCAGAGTTTTGTGACCTTTCAAAGCGCAGTGTATTAGTGTGAACACTAGTTTATGCAGCAACAATTTTGTTATGCTTTGAAACACTGATAATCAACTCATTTATCTCGTCAGTTTCTGTTGTTTGACTCATGTAAAATAACATTATGGGAACAGTAAAACAGTATGGTTGTGTTTTTTGATGTGACGTTGTGGATTCTGGAGGAGAATTTGAATGTAGATGATAAACATCTGCTGGTTCAGGAAGAGATCCAGCTAGTCTCATCATGGATGCTCAGCATCTGCCAATCATTTCTAGGGAGGATGTGTTGAATACTGTCTTTCCCTCACTCCAATACATCATTGATCATGTGGGGGTTGTATTCTGGATGCTTTTTATATATATATTGACCTGAATATGTCTCATCTCACTCTCACTAGATCTCTCCCAAAGTCTACCTCAGTTGTTTAATGCAGTTTGTCAAGGGACATATTAGTATGGATATCTTTAAGAGATTGCATGTATATTGTCATGCCATTGTTATACTATACACTTATTTTGATTGCTTTACAGCTACGGTGATAACAGAGGGCAATAAGACTGCAGTGGGTGGTAAACAAGCCTCTCTGGTCTGTCGGTATGCCCTGCCAGAGAAAGTCAAGCAGGTGTTGTGGAAGAAGATTGTGAATAAAGCAGAATCCCGTGAAGTTGCATTTTTTGCAAAGCAGAGTGACCCTGTAATTGAAGAAGAGTTTGTGGACCGTGCGAGCTTGAACCCTTCCCTGTCTGACACAGAGCTCACTTTATGGCCGGTCCGAGTTGAAGATGAGGCCTGCTACACCTGTGAGTTCCACACATACCCGGATGGCACAAAGAGTGCCACAAGTTGCCTTACTATTTTTGGTAAGTCCATCAGGATTTTAGTCCACTGTTACAGTGAAATCTTCATTAGTTGGATCATTATACGTTGACAATACGTTTTAAAAGTTTAATTTTAGGTTGGTCTGTCTCAGCGAGCTAACAGCGCTCATCAGTGTCAAGATGGCCATTGAAATCATAGAAGACAGTGTTTATTGTTCGCAACCAAACAGTTGATGGACCCCATTGACTTCAGTATTTTTTTTCCCCATACTATGGAAGTCAATGGGGTCTATCAACTGTTTGGTTACCCATATTCTTTTCTGTTCAGCAGAAGAACAAATCTCATTCAGGTTTCGAACAACAGAATTTTCCTTTTTGGGTGACCTATCCCTTTAACAGCTTTAACCAAATACACACAAGCCTAACATAATGATTATACATTTTATGCATTATTCATTTTTTTTAAACTTGACATAATACAGTTATTCTGTTGAGAGTGGATTTTTCAACAGTGATATTTGATTTTTTGACTCTGAACTGAGTGAAACACAAATCCAGCTCAGTGTTTATGGGCTGTTGCACAGAGTGGTAGCGAGAGCAGGACAAGGCTAAACACGAAAGCACTGGAGCAAATGATGACAACAGACAGAGAGAGAGAGAGAGATATGAAAGAAACTCATTGTAGGAGGGTGAGACTGTGACATATTTGATTTATTCAGACTGTGTCAGTGAATGACTGTGTCACTGTTCCACTAACACAGTGCTTTTCTCTATGTGCTGCTCTCCCTGATTGAAGTTCACTTATTGCTTTTGCGCTGTTCTGTTGCATTTGTTCAAACTAAAGTATCCAACTACCAATGATTACTTAAAGGGACTGTTTACCCCAAAATTAAAATGATGGCAATATTTACTTATAATCTTGTGTTGTTCCAAACCTGTATGACTTTATATCTTCAGTTCAGTGGAACAAATGTTTTGATTAATGTTTTTGTTCATACAATGACAGTCATTGAGACCAAAAGAGCAAGACTTTCAATGTGTGGAGTAAAAATATATTTTTTGTTTTTCAAATCAAAATTTTCAAAATATATTTTGTGTCCCTCAGCATAAAGAAATTCGTGAGTTCAGAATTACATGAGGGTGAGTAAATGATGACAGAATATATCAACTATTATTTCATTACATTCACTCATTTCTTATTCATACCAATCTTGTATTGTTCTGGTGTCATGGTTTTGTAAGAATGTGAATTACTTATCCTCTGCTGGAATGACAAACATAAACCTATTTTTTGGGCTATGCTGTGGATTGAATGGGCATCTTTGTAGCTTTGAAATACTGGTGAAACTATGTGGGCTGTAAATACTCACAAGGCATGCAGATCTGGTTTTGTACAAAGCCAGCTCTTGGTTTTCAAGCCAACACAAATGGTTATCATTCAGAGTCAATGTATGATTGCGGTTGCATCCGATAACTGATAAATGCAGCATTCATAGGACACATTCCAAGATTTGGAAGGCATGAAGACACATCCGAATGCAATGTTCGTTTCACTTCCGGTTTTCTGAGATACCTTCTTCTGATAGATTTTTGAAGGCAGCATAGATGTATCCTTCGCTGCCTTTGATATCACACAATCCTGTGCTTTCCATTCTTTGACACAGATGAGCTAGAAAAATTATATGGCATCGAAACTTGCAGATGGTAGTCAGTTTTTGTGTAAATGTACAGTTTTGATCAATGGTTTCCACTTATATAATTTCTGCCAAGGAGAGATGACACGTCTCATTGCTATTGGCCTTACTGTCACGTGCTATTAAAGAAATACTTCAGTCACATTGTCAAAAGTTTAAAGAACAAAAAGGTCAGTCAACTACACTGTAACAACGTAACGTAACTATTACTAGCTATTTCCGCTTCACTCTCGGCTTATTTAACAGCAGCAAAACTGGACATGATAGTCACAGATTTTGTCATGCTTATTTGAGTAAGAGAACCGATGGGGATGTTCTTTTAATTGTTTGTCAAGCAATGTATGTCTCGTGACCAACTCAACGAGTGTTGCCAACAGTGACTGTGTAGAGTGCCCTCTGGTAGACAAACTATACAACTCCAACACTCATGACATGGTTCAAGCGTGTTTCGTCCGTTTTTATTTTATTTTTGCAATATTCATTTATCAGCGATTATAACTGCCGATACCGATAGTTTGGAAAATGCCTAATATCAGCCGATAATATCGGCCTGCCGATATATCTGTCTGGCTCAAGTATTGAGGGGGTCCAGGGGGGTCCGATAACCAGTCAGTCACTATCTGGTGTGACCACCATTTGCCTCACGCAGTGTGCAACACATCTGGAGTTGATCAGGTTGTTGATTGTGGCCTGTGGAAATGGAAATGGTCCACTCCTCTTCAATGGCTGGGCCAAGTTGCAAGATAGTGGCAGGACCTGGAACATGCTGACGAACAGCAGTTAGTTTGAGACCCTGATGAGGACGACAAGCGTGCAGATGAGCTTCCCTGAAACGGTTTCTGACAGTTTGTGCAGAAATTATTTAGTTATGCAAACCAATTGTTGCACCAGCTGTCTGTGTGGCTGGTCTCAGACGATCTTGGAGGTGAAGATGCTGGATGTGGGGCTGGTGAATCCTGGGCTGGTGTGGTAACACGTGGTCTGTGGTTGTGAGGCTGGTTGGATGTATTGCCTGTTGATGTAATTCTCTGAAACGCCTTTGGAGACGGCTTATGGTAGATAAATGAACATTAAATTCCAGGGCAACAGCTCTGCTGTTATGTTATGGTATGGTATGGTTCCGTTCTGGGTGAGAACTCCCAGTGCATCCATGCAACCTAGCCTAGATCAGAGCAGGGAGAGCAGCAATAACCCCCCTTAGGGTAAACAGAACAGATCCAACGAATGAATATATTGCAGACATCATTAATTCAAGATTTTAAAATACAACATAATTCGAGAATTTCTTCGGATTCAAGGGGAATCAAAATGGCAAATGCTGACTAGGCGAGAGGAGGAGCTGGGGATGGAGGAGGGTTCTTAGCTCAAGAGAAACATGATAGCTGCTGAAAATCCTGAAGGAGCTTATATACAGTATGTAGGCTATACAGTGATAGGTGTCGTATTCCTATAGGTAGACATGGATCAGCTGAGAGTCAGCTGATGCGAGCTTGACTAACGTGACCTGCATAACTGACCCTACGCTTGATGTTTAGCATTTAAATTTGACCTTACACTCTTTCAACCTTCAAACTGAAGCATGTGGAATTCACGTTCTGTATCTGTGAACAGTATATCTTGCCTTTTATTTGATTGAACATCTCAATATATATATTTTTTATTTTCAAGCACAGTTAGATCACTGAGTCAAACAGCCTAAAATTTAGATTTTAAAACATTTGTCATCCAAACAGCAAACAGAGTATCATCATAAATGTCTAATGTTTTGTGGACAATTCAGTCATTTTCTAATGTTAATGCTGTTTAAGTATGCTGTAACTGTTCCCTCTGCAGGTCCAAGTCATCTATCTATGTAGCTGAAT
Source organism: Pimephales promelas (assembly GCF_988280905.1). Classification (NCBI taxonomy): domain Eukaryota; kingdom Metazoa; phylum Chordata; class Actinopteri; order Cypriniformes; family Leuciscidae; genus Pimephales; species Pimephales promelas. The sequence continues at coordinate 32,131,423 of NC_142775.1, read as the reverse complement.
CCTGAGTAAATTATTTTTTAAAAATGTTTTACACCTCCAGACTAAACTCTCTGGGAGTAAGACACAAAATAAGACACAAAACCCATATCTTGTATGATATATATTTACAGTCCTACCAAAACCTCAAGTAAGCTACAAGACCGCATCTCCTGGTGTGATTGAGGCTAACTGCACTGCAGTCGCCAGGCCACAGGCTGAAATAGTATGGAACGTGGAGGGTAATGACCGGATCATTGGTCAACCTCTGACCACCGCTATCCAGCAGAGTGACGGGACAACTCTGGTCATCAGTACTTTGACCATCCAGGCTGGACTCCTGAAGGATATCTCTGTCAAATGTCTTGTTCATCATAAAGGACTGGAGAATGCCATTGCTGTTTCCATGAACACTAAAAGTGAGTGTGAACTATTTTATTATGCTTTTTATTTGCTTACAATGGTTTATATTGAATACACATTTTTTTCTTGGTTCATTGTACTTTGAAAATCTTGTCTGGGACTAATTCCAAGGGCAAAAATTAGTTCTCAGTTAAGGCTCCCAGGATCAATATTAGATCCCAGGAGGGAACTTGCACTTTGCAGATTGGTCGCAATTGTCTGGCACCCCACAAGAACTGAGGCACTAAGTGGTGGATCCAAACAGAAGAACCCTCTAGAGATTTGTGGCAAGCGGAAATGGCAGCCACCTACACTTTTAAGGTAGCTAGAGCCAGCCCTGTTGTGAGATGCTCTTGACTAACAGGGCAGTTAACTGGATCCACATCAAGTTTCTCACACCAAGATACAAACAGTTGCCATTTCAGGGCATTTAACTTCCTTGTGGAAAGAGTTCTAGAGTTTATGCTTGTTTCAGTTACCTCAGCATTGTCTCTTGCACTTTAGATAGAAGATTTCTCTGGACTGGAATCCCTCAGGAGAGACACTAAGTACGAAAACCAAACTCGGATTGGCCAGAACAGTGCTACAAGTGGGAGGTGAACTCAGTCCTGGCGAAACCTGCTAGAACTCACGAGGGCAGAGCTATTGGGGGGGAAAGCGTGTAGGCGGAACCTCGGTCACGCCTGTACCATGCTGCTTAGCCCCAACAAAGCTGGAGGAGTGAGGGATAATCAGAGGGAACAGTGCTCAGGGAGAATCTGCTCTGTTGTTTATCTGCCATATGGATTCCACTGCTTTTGGATGGAGTTGCCATTCCCCAGGCCTTTGTTTTTGTTTTACACCACAGAAGCCTCTCCAAGGCAACCATGTTGAGCGACCAAAAACCCAGGTCTGTGCTTAGTGGCACAGAGGGCCAGTTCTGTGGCCCAGTGGAAATATTCCTCCAAAGTTAAAACTCTGCAACCCACATGACCAAAATCTTTTCCACCGCCTCAGAAAACATGCAACATGAATAATGGGGCTCTATTTGTCTAAACTTCAAATATTCAAAGAGAGCGAACATTTTATTTTGATTTAAATTAATCCACTACCTTAATATAAAACTCTCTTATAAGAAAAGGACAAAAGTTAACTTTTTAAGGGATTTATAAAAATCAACCCCTGTGACATAGAAGTGCCTGAAGTTAAAGAAACATTCAATAATAATAAAAAAAAAAAAATTGAATTCCCCAGGTGAAATAGTAATTGAGAACAAATGCTCTAAAATAGTCTTTGGCTTTCTCTGCTTCTCTCAACAGTTGGGACAGCACTTACTATCCTGATCTCTGTGACTACAGTAGCGTTCCTTCTGGTCCTCTGCCTTTGTTTCTGTTTGTGGAAGTGTGTCCTGCGTAAGGATGGTGAGTGAGTATTCATATAGCTCTCTTAAAGACCTATGAGAACAACTCAGAACATGCAGCTCAGCAAAATGTTTAGTCAAAATTATACAAAGTAATAAACAAAGACAAATTTCTGTCATCATCAGGCCAGCCTATTTAAGTTTAAAGATCCCACCATGCAAATGTCGATATCCTGTTCTCCTGTGCTCTCAGATGGCTGTCAGTTATGTGCAAAGATGTATAGTAACGAGGTAGAACTACTTAAGTACTGTACTTAAGTACTACTAAAATGCTGTATCTGTACTCTACTAGAGTATTTTTTTTTCATTATACTTCTACTTTTACTTCAGTAGATATTTTCGATGAATTTAATACTTTTACTTTGATATTTTTTTAATGTTCTGCTAGTTACTCGTTATAATTATAAAAAAAAATTACGAATCATTCGTTGCAAGTTGGCTTTCATGCTGCCTAAATCACACAATTTTATAGGGTAAAACTGTTTAACAAATGCAGGGGTTGTCCTGCAATGACATTTTCTTGGCGGCCGCCAAAGCAAATTCGTGTCCCGCCAAAGTGGCTTATTTGATTGCTAGTTCAAACTTTTGACTGCTTTCTTTAATAATTACATGACACAATACTTGTACTTATACTTTTAGTTCTTGAATTTTTTAAATAAACTACTTGCAATACTTAAGTACAAAAAATGTTGAATACTTTAGTACTTCTACTTAAGTGTGGTGCTTAAAGAGCACTTCAACTTCTACTCAAGTCACTTTTTTGATAGAGCACTTGTACTTTTACTCAAGTCCAGGTTTCTAGTACTTTATACATCTCTGGTTATCTGACACATTGATGCCAGTTTTGCTCCTGCTCTAAGTTGTGTCATTGAAAATAGTTCATCACAATTAAAAGCAAATATTGTCTTTAATTTTCCTGTTTCCAAGTGGATGTCCAGTTTTGAAAGGACAATAATTAACAACCTTGAGAATAGCTTCATGGAAATAAAGAAATGAGTGCTTCACTTGTGGCCTTTTGCTCATGCAGGGCAGTGAACATAACTCATTAAAATGATGCGTAGCAGCTTGTTTATGTGTGGCCATGATGTTTACTTACCTAAGGCTTACTAGATTATTCATGCCAGTACACGCTGTAGCGGCACTATTTTTTAAATGCAAACGCACCCAACATAGTGATTCTGAAGTCAAAGTACTGCTTCTGCTTCTGACAAGAGAGTTCACTACTGTCTGGTTTTTGAAACACACATGGGTCACTGACAAATTAAGTTGTCCAGAGAGGATGAAAAGGACAAACCTTGCATGCTCGTCATTTTCCACGGGTTCTCGAACTGACTGCAGTTCGTCGACTCGCATTCGATGGCACTTTGGAAAGGTGTTTTCTTCACTGTACAGGGCAGATGGCAGACAGTGTGTATGGCGTTGCGTGGATGAGCGGTTTGTTGATGTCAATGTTGTGGATTGAGTGGCCCATGGCGGCGGTGGGGTTATGGTATGGGCAGGTGTAAAAAGGTGCAAAAGGGTGGTCACACCAGATACTGACTGATTTTCGGACTCCCCCAATACAGTAAAACTGCACATTTTAGAGTGACCTTTCATTGTTGCCATCCTAAGACATAATATAATGAGTAATAATCATGTAATAATCATGCTGTTTAATCAGAATCTTTATATGCCACAACTGTGAGGTGGATGGATTATCTTGGCAAAGGAGATGTGCTCGCTAAAACAGATTTAGACAATATTAGGCCTTTTGTGTAAACAAAAGTCTTGCATTTATAATTTTGTTCAGTGTATATACTGTATATAGATACATTTACACTTAAAGTAATAGATAACATTTAATTAATGTGAAAACATTGACCAATATAGCTATGGCTCATGATTTTTATGTGTTTGTGATGTGAGCAGAGACTGAAGAGCATCAATTACGGAGAAGAGGCCGAGAAGACAGAGAAACAGACAGTTGAATGTAGGTGTCTTCAGGAAGTGCAAAGCCTCTTCCTGTGACCTATTTCTGCTTCCATGTGATTGCCTGGTCTGCCCTTTTAACACAAATCCTTTAGACCTGATCTATTGAAATGAGAAATGAATTAAGTTTTTATTTATTGTGTGTGAGTATTTAACCTAGCAATTGTTTTACATAGTAACATTTATTATTTAAAATGTTATTTTTCATATTTCACATTATTCTCATGGCTTCTCATTGTCAGATCAAGTTCTAATTTTCAAAAATTTCCCATATTCTGACATTCATATAATTCTGGAATTTAAAACATAGTCAAGTTACAACTGTGAGGGTATTGGGTTTAACATGTATATTTTAACAATTTATGATGTTACAGTCACTTCTGTGCTCGATCATGTTTCCACAGAGTGGATAATTTTGACCGCGGCAGGCGGACATGCTGAGACACCTGTGAATACGTAAATCTCCTGTTATCATGTTCTGTGCTTTTCCAGCCAGTGACACATCTCTACATGAGAAAAGATGCTACGTTCTGAACAATTTGCAAATCCATCACTAATATGAAGTTTTCCGTAGAAGGCATTTCATCTCAACACAGAAGGAAATTTAATTAAGTTAGTATTTGTCTGTTTTAATACTGTTATTTTACCCACCCAGAAGGCATCCCGGACAGTAACATAGTGTCGGCCCAGATCCGGCCCACATCTGGTACACTGGGATTACACATGGGCTGGATCTGGGCAGACACTATGTTACTGTCTGAAGCCCCAAAAGTAAAAGTACGATAAAAACTTCTTATATTCTCTGAAAAAAAATATAAATAAATAACTATCCACTCAAAAAAGTATAAGAAAACTAGGGTAGAATAAGGTTAGGGTGTGGCTGGAAGCCAAGCTCCACCCATTAGTTCTGCAGTAAGCAGCTTTTGTACCGTGAATTACACTCTCTTTTGAAAAAAGCATTGTTATATCTTTTTTTTTCAGTTTTCTAAAACTTGTATCATGATCAAATACATAGTTTCTTATTATTTTGCTTTTGCTTTGTCCCTTCATTTTTAAGGTGGACATTCACACTGCCGATGAAAGGATGTAAGTCCAGTGAGGTAGACTAAACACTACACAGTTGTTTTTCACTCTAGTCTTTGGATACTATTAGGAAATCGATAAATATTTTATATCTCATTCTTTTTTTGTTGTCGTTGTTGTCATTAAATGATTAAGTAGACTGAACTAGAGATTTAGAGACTAACTAGAACTATACAATTGAAGTTCTTTGGTCTCTGAGTCCTGAGCAATGGTGGGAAAACTAAACCATGCTGGAGATGCACTCAGATAACACTGAGAGGTCATGACAGCTTCTCCAAGCGTTTACTGTACCAGCGGAAATGCATTATCTGCAGTCTGCTGTGGAATTAAATGGCTGACGAAAATTGCATTTTTGCTGGCTTCCTTTCTGGAAAATCATGTTGCTTTAAACATGAGCATATGTGCAAGCCAGTGCAATAACAACTGATAAAAGGTGAACGAGTTTTAATTCTGTTCCATGTTTGTTGAATAATTTTGCCATATTCTTAAAAATGTGAGATTATAGGCCGCACCTTTAATTAGAATGAAAGAATTCACTCAGAATTTTGTCTATTCAACAAATTATGGAATAAAGTATTTTATTTTCCTTTTGTGATATATGGATGTTGTATTTATTGTGTAAATGAATCTTGAAATAAATTTCTGTATTAAGTTGACATACAGTCATCATCATTTGAAGTTAATCAAAAAAGTTCATCAAAGTTGTCCTAAGACAAGAACGGTTATTGTTCAAAATGCATGTTTAACTTTGATGAAAGGTTTTTATCCACTTCAAATGTTGACTACTGTATTTCAAAGAGTGTCTATTTCATCACATCAGCACCTTTTTAATGTGATGTAGTTTTGGTGGTCAAGACATGAAAGAGAAAAATAATGTCCAGTAGATACAGATTCTAAATTTGTATTTATATTCAGTTTTCAACATTCTTGGGACACATGGGATGGTTAAAAGCTGATTGATAGTAAAACATTTTTCTTTACTGTTGTGTAAATCATATGGTGATTAAAAAACACACAAAATATGCCTGGAGTTTTTTTGTTTGTTTTTTTTTCATTACGTTAGCTGGTAAAGTATTTTTCTATCAATGCCAAAAATCATAAAAAAAGAAATGTAAGTCGCATGGAAAAATGGTGAATGCATAAATGCAAATGGGACGTCAGTTCAATGAATCGGCATAATTTTGGTTCCTCGCAGTGGGTCATAAATTTTCACATTCCAGGAAAAATGTGTTTTCATTACTTGTGATCTTTCCATTAAACTCTTTTTACACTGAAGAGTTCCACATTTATAGATCTAAACCTGCCCAGTGCCCCTTGTGTTCTCATGTCAGGCTGCTGATACCATTGGCACTCCATCTGGTGATCGTGACAATATGGCTGTTGTTACTGTAGCCTATTTGTAACATTTATTAATTAATCTTATGAGGATTCAGCTTAACTTAATGTTATCTAATCCGAGAGTAGTTTTTGAGCCATTTGGTTAAAAAAAAACACAGAAAATATTAGCTATAGCCTTGAAATCATTAAGACAGGATGTGCCAATGCAGCTACAATACACAATAGCCTACATTCACACAGAACAAGTAACTTCACTATGTTCCTTTATGCTTAAAGTTACCCAGAAACATATGCAAAAAAACAAACAAAACTGTATTTATTTAAGATACAGTACACATATTTGTATTCCAGTCATGTGTAGCCTGCAGATCATTTTTTGGTAGACTAGAGTAACATTTATAGGTAGCCTATGGCTCCATCTGTTGGTTAATATCAATAGTTCATAACATTCACATTAAGCCTACATTTATTCATATGGCAGACACTTTTAAGCGACTTACATTGCATTTCAAGGTACCTACATAATTTACATTCTTATCATTTCTCAGTTCTCACTTTCCCTATGTAGCCTATGTTTGAGTTACAGGGAAAAAAAAAGTTGACGACCATTGACATCATAGATGTGATCAAGCTATAGGCTATTGTATATCATTCTTGGGTTGACAGTGATCAGTAAAGGGACAAAGTGAGGATCATGCAAAAACTTGAATATCTCAAAATTATGAAAATGACAAAATGACTTACTTTTACATCCTTTAATACACAGGATAAAGATGAGCATCAATATGAGAATAGGAATCACTACAGCCATACAAATAAAGAGATACGGCAGCCACCATGGGTTTGAATTGAATCTGATATCAGTATAGTCTGTCTCACTGTTGTCTCCTCCTAAGAAAAGAAAAGAAAAGAAAATGGGAAGCAAAGATTACTCTAAGCTGACACAGCATCCAAATCACATCCATATGGTTCATTCAGGATAACTGAGACTTCCCCGTTACCTCAATAGCAAAAACTGTCGCATATTGAAAATACTTATTATTTCTTGAACTGTGTCATAGTGTTTTTGTTTTGTTTGATCAACTTTTCGAGAAGAACATGCACATTACTCTGATTAGATTGAAACTGCTCTTACTTTCAGTGCAAGACATCTCATCTCCCAGGCTGTCATCTGTGGAAGAAACTAAAGAAAAAATTCAAACCAACTTGAAGTTTCATAAGTTGGTTTTGACGGCTGTACATAATCTTATTTGTTAACATAACAAAGTTGATAGAAAATAGTTACCTGAGACAGAAATATTAATATAATGGCTAACTGTTGACGAGTTTGAGAACCGCAGTTCACATCTGTAGCGGCCGTCATGATTCTTTGATATATTTGTGAAAGTTAAATATGAAGTCAACAGATCAGATGCAGAATAGATCTGTGATGATGACATTTGACCTCCAGACACTGGAATCCATCCTTTCAAGGTTTCTTTAGTCCATGTAATATTGTTTGTCTGACCACGACAATTCTTCAGATTGCAGGAGATCTTGAAAGGCTTGTTTGTACAGACTTTGTGAACAGCCCCTCGCGGAACTCTAAAGACAGGGCATTGGGAGGCAAGACCTAAAACATGAAACATTTCAGCAAATGTAGAGAGACAATGACAAAAGAACACAGATATGAATTAGTTTCAGTATAAACTTTACAGCCGTGATGCTTGTTGGCTCCACTTTTACTAAAAGTAAATTCAATAGAACGTTCATGAGCCCATGCAGAAGTCAGTGAAAATCACAGCATCAATAGTAGATTTTATCTTGGACATGAACTCACCTTGTGTGTCAGTGTTCATATGGAGGATGAAAACTGCAAACACGTCCAGGAACAAAGCTTTCTTCCTCAGGTATAGACAATCCATCTTAAACACAAGCCGCAGGACAAAAATGGTCTCTAAAATATAAATGAATCCAGTCTAATCTTCACAGTCATCAAACCACCAGCTAGACACTTATTTCTGTCTCTGGTCTGTTTATCTTAATAGCCCACTTGTGGTTTCCATTTCCTATATGCAACATGCACTCATCCTGTTCTGGGCTTTTGAACAGTGAGCTTCACATGATTTTGGACATGAGAACATTTCTTGCTCCTTTTTCTTTTCTTTTTTTTTTTGCATTCAGCTGTTACACTCAAAGAAAACACAAATACAAATCCATATACTTGCCATGTGTGACTCCAACAGTCTCAGATACTGAGGAGGCACACAACTGAGGAGGTAACAACACTTTAAATGTATTTCTTTATTTACATTTATATATACACATTAATTTAGCAGACAGGTATACAGAAAATAGCCTTGTAAGCAATCGAGACTGGGTTAATCCATCAGGATGCAATAAGTACATTTATACAGAGTTTACACCAGTTTACATCAAGAACAATAAAAGTATCAAAACAATTTAGTCCACACCACAACTAATGATAATGACACAGGCGAAATATATCATTTGAATCCCTTTTTTGATTTTTATTCCAGCAGATTAATGATAAAACGAAAATCCATCCTGCTTTAAAGAGCTCAATCATTAAAGAAACAGACTTCATAATAAACAGAACGTTTTTGTCCTGGTATGGATGCTAATGTAGCTGTTGAGTAGAGGTTCAGGCCAAATTTGCCCATTGTCCTCTTCCCATCGTAGCCTCCTATTCATCCCCATACAGATTGGCGTCATCACTGTCTCCTCTCCACCACTAAGCTGGTGTGTGGTGAGTGGTGTATGGCTGGGAAAAGCGCTTTATAAATGTAATGGATTATTGTTATTATTATTGTTACCTTTATATAGTTATCGTTCTTGGTGCAAACGGACCTAAAGTCACTTTATTATGTTTCCTTATGACTTATATTATAAAGTCAACCAGTCATGCATGAACAGTTTTGTTTAAGCAATGGAAATTGTAAACCACCACGTTGCAAACAGCTTCAAACTATTACTCTTATAGGCTTTGGAGCGATGGCTCCATCGAATGGGCTCATTTGCATAAACACAGCAACGTTTTTCATTTATTAATGTGCATTAAGACTTGAGATCATAATCAATGTGCATTAGGAACTGATCAACTTGACAGCCAAGCTTTATGACAGTTTTATTCAGCTTTGCTTTTTGGATTTCAAGTAGAGCAATCTACATTTTTATGTAACTGCATTTAAAGTTATGACTTAAAGAACAACATTTCATGACTAACTTATTGTCTAAGCAGTTTGTGCAACCTGCAACTGGTTTTATTTTACAAAAGGGCCTAAATCATTTTGTAAGTGGGACAGTCCCATCAGGTAAACTTGGTCACTTTTTAAAACTGTTCTGATGGATTATAATCATAAACCATCCAAAATTAAATAAATGACTAATAAAAATGAACATTTTTAAACAATGTAACACATACAATATTAAAATCTATATCTTTTAAATCACAAGTTCACAGTACAACTGGAAATCACTAAAATACTCTCAACAACAGAGATGTATGTAACAAACTGTTATTGTATTAACTTTTTCATTTTAGTGCATACAATGTAGACTGACAAGTATTGAAGACAGGATATGGATGTGTTGCATCAGACACCTATGATTACTGGTGTGAGTTTCACTCAGAAACCACATTGAACATATTTCCGTGATGTAACGAGGAAAGAAACAACATTTGATGACTTGCACTGTGTGGCGTGAGAAGAACATACATTTCCTGCTTCCTGTTAGTAAAACAGTACAGCTTCTCAAACCTGACTCTGCATGAACTATTTCATTTTGGAGACTTGAACATGCTGCTTAACTTGGTCTGGTTATGTATAACCCACAGAGGTGACATCAGGAGACTCGGATTGCTGCATACTCGGAAAAGTCCTCTCTTGTCGGACGGGGTGCAGTAGATGATGGTGTTGGTGTGAGGTGATGCAGAGATGCATATACAACCTGGCTTGAACTGTTAACTCTCCTGTTGGACAAACTATCATCACCCCCACAATCTGACAGATGTGAAGTAGATTGTGCAGGTGGTGATGTTAAACTGCATGTGTTGCTGTCACGAGAGTGCTGATGTCTTTCTTCTGAGTACTGGACACCGACAAATTTATTATTCTTCTGGACTCTGGGGCTCGGTGACGACAAGACTGATGCTGTATACTGCAAAAATAACAGGACAATCATTAACAAAGTGAATTTGATTGTGCAAAATTATTAAATAAAGTGGTAACACTTTACAATACGGGTGCTCTAGATAGATAGTAGTAACCCATGAATGAATGATTACTTTATCAGCAACTGGGGTGCCCATTCTCACCCCCAAGGCGTCACTTAACTGACGCCTTGGGAAGCATTTGGACATGCTTCAATATCTGACGCTTTAGGCGCCCTTTAGCGTCAGTTATGACGCCCTAGGATCGCGTGTACCCTACCCCCACCCCACACCTAAACCTAACCGCGTCCTCTAACAGACGCTTTCCTTTAGCGTCAGTTAGATGACGCCGTAGGATCGCGTCTTGTAAGTGACGCTAAAGGGCGCCTAAAACGTCAAATATTGAAGCATGGTCAAAGGTGACGCCTTGGGGTGAGAATGTGTTGAACGATACCCTGATGTCATGATTCGATACATATCACGACACTGAACTCACAATACGATATTATTGTGATACCAAGACATATGGGAGAAGGATAACAAGGTGATATGGTGCTGGTAACCCAATGCACAGGACAATGGTGACACCAGAATAAAAATAGTCATGATTTTGAAGCTGAAAACAGAATAATTTTAGATGAATATGCTTGCACTCTGTCACTGACTAAATATATTCAAAACAATATAGGCCACTTTTTACTTGCATTATGCACTTTTTATTTGCACTTTTTACTTGCATTTTACTTGTTTTTTGGCATTATCAGGACCCACAAATATTCCCTCATTGCATTATTTTACATTATATTCAACGATATATAGTAGTTTAATGTAGTACTGGCACTAAACTCTGTAATTTTCAACTATACACAATACATATTGCTGTATTTTTGTATTGCGATATATGTTACCAGCAACTAATAATGAGTCTATATGATTAATATGAATATATTAAGTAATATGTGACCCTGGACCACAAAACCTGTCAAATGGGCTGTTAAAGTTTTTAAAGTTGTCCATTTATGTTCGCGATTGTGTCACATTCACTCACAAAAATAAATCTTTTATATATTTACAGTAGAAAATTTACAAAATATTTTCATGGAACATGATCTTTACTTAATATCATAATGAATTTTTGGCATACAAGAAAAATCGATAATTTTGACCCATACAATATATTGTTGGCGGTAACACTTTAGAATACGGTTCCTTCGTTAATGAATAACTACACAAGAACTAATGACTAACACAATATTAACAATCTAGTAACTATTATTAACTAACAAGAAACTCTGATTAATGAACTAGTAAGTAATAGCGCACAGACTAAAGTGGTAGTTCACTATTAAGTAATCAATAACTACTATTTTTTTAATACTTCCCAGAGAACTACTGAAAAAGTTTATTAACAATCTAGTAACTACTATTAACTAAAATAAATTCTTCTTAACGAATTAGTAAGTAATAGCTCACAGATGAAAGTGTTACTAGATACTTCTGTGGGAATTACTAATTATTTGGATTCGTATTATAAAGTGAAGATCATTGGAACTAACCAGTAATTACTCAAGTGCTACTAAAGACATTTTCTAAAAGTTACTAAAGTTCACCAAAAATCTCAAACGGTTGCACAAATCATGACTTGATCATGTAGTAACACTTGAGTAATTACTAGTTAGTTCCAATAATCTTCACTTTATAATACGGATCCAAATAATTAGTAATTCTCACAGAAGTATCTAGTAACACTTTCATCTGTGAGCTATTACTTACTAATTATTTGGATCCGTATTATAAAGTGAAGATCATTGGAACTACCTAGTAATTACTCAAGTGTTACATGATCTAGTCATGATTTGTGCAAACGTTTGAGATTTTTGGTGAACTTTAGTATACTTTTAGAAAATGTCTTTAGTAGCACTTGAGTAATTAGTTAGTTCCAATGATCTTCACTTTATAATACGAATCCAAATAATTAGTAACTCCCACAGAAGTATCTAGTAACACTTTCATCTGTGAGCTATTACTTACTAATTCGTTAATAAGAATTTATTTTAGTTAATAATAGTTACTAGATTGTTAATAAACTTTTTCAGTAGTTCTCTGGGAAGTATTAAAAAAATAGTAGTTACTGATTACTTAATAGTGAACTACCACTTTAGTCTGTGCGCTATTACTTACTAGTTCGTTAATCAGAGTTTCTTGTTAGTTAATAATAGTTACTAGATTGTTAATATTGTGTTACTCATTAGTTCTTGTGTAGTTATTCATTAACGAAGGAACCGTATTCTAAAGTGTTACCCATGCCTTAGTTGTTTAGTTTAAGGTTCCCATCTTTGCTCTTGATTGACTTTACTTTAAAGGTTTAATTAGAATATTTTGAGAAATTGTGTGCTGTTGGACCAATATGTGTATCAACAGAAAAAAAATAAGTAAATTTAGTAAATAAAATTACATTTAGATGAATTAAAAATGTCTATATGTTGGCATTTTAAACATTGATTGCTAATGTCATGTGTGATAACATGTTTATGGGTAATACATACAAATCATTACTAGGCCTATACTTAATTTTATTAAACTTTACTTAACTTCACATACCAGTTTATGAATTTATTTTTATTTAATTCTGTAATTCTACATTCAGAAAAAAATCAAAATTAAGGTACAATTCTGCATCTTTTGCGATTCCAGTCAAAAACTGAACTCTATTCTGAATGGCATGCTGACTGAAAGTTTAAAAATTAAAAAGGTACAGTATTTTCACAACATTATTCATAGTAATCTATAAAAACTTACCTGAACATGCGCTTTCTGTGTTTTCCTTCTTCTCAAAGCTGACAGTAAGTAAAGGGACAAAGTGAAGATAATGCTGAAACTTAAATATCTCAAAAAACAAAAAGTTTAAAATTACTTACTTGTACATCCATTAATACACAGGATAAAGATGAGCATTAATATGAGAATTGGAATCACTACACCCATACAGATAAAGAGATACGGCAGCCACCATGGGTTCGAATTAAAGCTGGTATCAGTGTTTGTCTCACTGTTGTCTCCTTCTAAAAAAAGGAGAAGCAAAGATTACTCTAAGGTGACACAGCATCCAAATCACATCCATATGGTTCATTCAGGATGACTGGGACTTCCCCCGTCATCTCAATAGGTTGAAAATATTAATTATTTCTTGAACTGTGTCATAGTATTTTTTGTTCAGATTGATCAACTTTTCGAGAAGATGCACATTACTATGTGATTAGATTGAAACTGCTCTTACTTTCAGGGCAAGACATCTCATCTCCCAGGCTGTCATTTGTGGAAGAAACTAAAGAAACATTTTTAATGAATTTGTAGTTTCATATAATTACCACAGTTGATTTTGAAGGCCGTACATAATCTTATTTGTTATTAAGTTGATAAAATAGTTACCTGAGACAGAAATATTGATATAATGGCTAACTGTTGATGAGTTTGATAACCGCAGTTCACATCTGTAGAGGCCATCATGATTCTTTGATATATTTATGAAAGTTAAATATGAAGTCAACAGATCAGATGCAGAATAGATCTGTGATGATGACATTTGACCTCCAGACACTGGAATCCATCCTTTCAAGGTTTCTTTAGTCCATGTAATATTGTTTGTCTGACCACGACAATTCTTCAGATTGCAGGAGATCTTGAAAGGCTTGTTTGTACAGACTTTATGAACAGCCCCTCGCGGAACTCTAAAGACAGGACATTGGGAGGCATGACCTAAAACATGAAACATTTCAGCATTATCCTCATTGTATGAAGACAATAACAACAGTATAATGTAACAGCATAAAAAAAAAATTACATTTTTTTAAAAGAAAGACTTTGCTATGGAAATGAACATGAACATTGCACTGTAATGCTTTGTTGTATGCAGCAGTCCTAATAGCAAACAGACTATAATGTCCAGCAGTAAAACATTTGCTTTTAAGCATTTGTTTAACTGAAATATTACATTGATTTATGTTATCAAGAATTTGAAACTAAGGTGTGGTTTTAAACATATATTGTTGCTTGTTATGTCACCTAAAATATTCATTAGTACTGTGAAATATATTTGAATTTATTGAATTTGACTCCACTTTATTGAAATAACTCCACTTATTGGAAAAATTCCTTCTGCAATCCCACATTTGATTACACTTTTAAAGTTCTAATTCTATAGAGCATTCTCACCTTAAACTCACCTTGTGTGTTAGTGTTCACATGGAGGATGAAAACTACAAACACGTCCAGGAGCAAAGCTTTCTTCCTCAGGTATAGACAATCCATCTGAAACACAAGCCAGGTGTGACAAAATTTAAAAAATGGTTTTAAAATATAAATTAATGTTGTCTAATCCTCACAGTCACCATCTAAATCACAACTACACTTATTTCTGTCACTTTGTCATTGTGCTCTTCATTCTTTTACTTGTGGTTTCCATTTCCTTTATACCTACGCATTATGCACTCATCCTGCTCCGTGTGCTTTTGCACATGAGTGAGCTTAACATGATTTTGGACAGGGAAGTGCACTTTTGCTTTGTAGTTTTGTTGTTTAGCATACTTGATGTACAGTTATTACACCTTACGAGCACAAATACCCTTGGCTGTTTATACAATGTAAGTGAAAATATATATTTTTTTTTGTTAAAATATCAAGATATATTATAAATACTTATAAAGGTTCTTGCCTGGATAAACTTAAACCTTGTTTCTGTCTAAACTTATTATACAAAGCTCATTCAACCATGAGCATGTGCCTGGAAGAACACCTGTTCTTCCAGGCACATGCTCATGGTTAAATGAGCTTTGTGTGTGCACGTGTGTGAATGAGCAGGTGTGAATGAGCAGGTGTGTGTGTGTGTGTGTGTGTGTGTGTGTGTGTGTGTGTGCACCCAGGTAAACCCTACATTATGGGGACAAAATGTCCACTCAAAATGGCAATATGCAAAATCCTTGTCTGTGTGGGGAAATGTTTTGGCCCCCATGCATGAGTAAAATAGCTTATAAATCAGATTATATTATACAGTATTATATACTATATATATTATATATAAATATATATTTAGTAAATATATATATATTTATAAATATATATATATTCAGTTAGATGACGCCGTAGGATCGCGTCATGTAAGTGACGCTAAAGGGCGCCTAAAACGTCAAATATTGAAGCATGGTCAAAGGTGACGCCTTGGGGTGAGAATGCGTTGCTGATATACAAGCTTGACTAACGTGACCTGCCAGAACAGCCCATTCTCACCCCCAAGGCGTCACTTAACTGACGCCTTGGGAAGCATTTGACCATGCTTCAATATCTGACGCTTTAGGCGCCCTTTAGCGTCAGTAAGATGACGCCCTAGGATCGCGTGTACCCTACCCCCACCCCACACCTAAACCTAACCGCGTCCTCTAACAGACGCTTTCCTTTAGCGTCAGTTAGATGACGCCGTAGGATCGCGTCATGTAAGTGACGCTAAAGGGCGCCTAAAACGTCAAATATTGAAGCATGGTCAAAGGTGACGCCTTGGGGTGAGAATGCGTTGGCCAGAACTGACGGTATGCTTGATTTACTTTTACTTCATATATAACTGACTTAGTTCCTAATTGCTTTTACATCAAATTGAATTCAAATAGCATAGCCTATTGATATTAATATATGCCATTCCTATAAAATACATATTTTACCATCACTATTATGCAAAATAAAATACACTATATCTTAGTATAGCCCCACATGGCAACCTTGGATGGTTCAAAGCCCATTCAGAACTCTTAAGTTGTAGCTTTGAAATCTGTGTTCTTTGAATTCAGCCAAGAAGTCAATCTGTGACATGTCTGTCTATCAGTTACATATAGGCAAAAAAAAAAAATAAATAAATAAAAATGTGCAGGCAGTTTGTGCGCAACGGGGCTGTATCTGATTTTACTAAAATTAACAAATTGCAAGTATAATAACATTTTAGATTAAAGGGAAATTCTCCTCAACCATCACCAGAGGGTATACACTGGATGATACAACAAAATCCGTAGTGCACCAGAACACCACACCAGCTTATTGGTGGAGAGGAGAGAGTAATGAAAACAATTAGAAGATGCGGGGATGATTGGGAGACCATGATGTACAAAGGCCAATGGGCAAATTGGAGGTTTAGTGATGTGGTTTCAGTGAATTGGAGGTTTATTGTGTGTACAGAATACACATTTAAAAGAAATCAAAAGTAAACTTTGAGTAGCTACAAGATAAGAGCAGCAAAGGTTTTGAAAGCTGAAACAACAACAGTGCAGTAGTGAGTGCTTCTAAACATATTAGGACACAATATTCTACAAGGGGTTTTATGAAGTCAGCCCCAAATTAAATCCGTGCTGCCATGGAATGCCATGTGTTGCATCACCATTACTCTTTCAGTGCTCAAATGTTCCAACAGCTGCTGCCCATGAAATGTTTCGCTTAATATATGCTGACCTTCTTCATCAGTTGTCAATCCTGTGTCCAGCTCTTTCCACACAGTTCTTGACTCGTATAACTTCAGTATAATAGATCAATTGTTCCAGTCTTTGACACCGTCTTTAGCTGGAGCAAATGTTCTCTCGCTTTCACAAAAAAAGTTTACACCAAAAGCAAAACGTAGCGTCCTTGCTAATTGAATAAATCAGCCATATGTTCAGTTTCTCCCTTAACAAACCTCTGAAAATCTCCCTTTTTCTCTTCTCTCTTTTGGGAAAATAATGGCTTTGGTTTGATGTGGCCCTCCCTGTACCAAAGTGTCTTTCGATCTTGACATTTCCTCACTTCCCTGCTATTCTGTCTGTCCCTCATCAGACGAGCTAGTTACGGCTACGCTTACACTGTCTGCCTCCTCCAGTACATTAGCAACGTCCACATCTTCGGTGTCACTTCCATGGTACTGATGCTTATGCTGCTATCATCTTGAGTTTCAGCGATGGTTTTAAAAAAGGTGTCTATTTGTTCCTCCAGTGCTTTCTCTTTTAAAAGCAGTCTTCTTTTGTACTCATGTCAAGATAATTTGATCAGTTTTGACATTTTTAGATATACACTAAAGAATTTGCATGTAGACTGACTAATGAATTGCCATCGCCACCCTAGGCAGGGCGTGGCCGGACGGGAGTTTTTATTCTTAATCTGAAGTTTATTTAAATTTAGAGTAACTAATGGTGTGTATGTATTTATTTATTGGATAATAATTCCAAACTAATGTCAAATAAATAAAATTCCCACTCACACTCCCATCCCAGTATCAATCCTAAATACTATAATCAGATAAGTAAGTACTGTACTCAAATCAGTCTCAGCTCCAGTTTTGAGATCTAAGGTGGGCCAAGTGATGCTGCGGAGGTGTTTAACGTTGGCATGAAATCAAATTTGACAAATCTTCTTTATATATGTAATATTGCAATGTTTATTAAATAAAAATTATTTATATGAGCACTTTATTATTATTTTTTATTTAAAATTCATGTACCCTTATAATCTTTAATCAAATACATTACCCTTCCCTCCCCCATCGAAACAACCTCTCTTCTATTTCGGTCATGTGAAATGTGAATCCCAATCAATTCCTGAAGGATGAAATCAAGCCCTGCACTACATTTTTTTTTTTCTAATTTCGGAAGCCGTTTCACTCAGATATACACAACAAGGGAAAAAAATGACAATCTCAACTTCCGTTTCACCCTGACTTTAACTATGCATTTCTTTCAACGTTTTTGATTTTTCAATTTGATTTTTAATATTATTTTTTTCCTGATAAATAGCAATGTTCCATAACACTGACATCGAAGTGTAAATGGGGAGAGTGGGGTAAGATGAGCCAGTGTCGTTGTCCATGCTTTTATCACATCAAGAATAGACTATTGCAATTCTCTTTATGCAGGGATCTGCCAACGCCAACTGCGCCGTCTTCAGCTGGCGCAGCCAGGCTTTTAACTGGCACTAAAAAAGGGATCACATTACCCCAGTACTTCGTGGTCTTCATTGGCTACCAGTTCAATATAGGATTCAATACAAGATTTTATTGATGGTTTTTAAAGCCTTGCATAATATGTCCCCAGACTACATTGTCGACCTCCTAGGAGTGTACAAATCAGGCAGGACATTAAGATCTTTAAATCAACTTTTGCTGACAGTCCCTTACTCCAAAAAGAAGACTAGGGGTGATCGAGCATTCTCAGTTGCAGCCCCCAAGCTATGGAATAATCTCCCCGCTAATATCCGGCAAGCTCAAACAATAGAAATTTTTAAGTCCCATTTAAAAACTTATCTTTTTAACCTGGCCTTTAGTTAGTGTATTGTTACAGTGTGCGTATATAATTTAACCATTTTCAGTTTTATTATTTTAATTCCTTTCTACACTGTACTCACTATATTTTTATGTGGAGTATGTCTAAGAGTGTATGCGGGCTTTATACGATGATTGACAGGTGGTCTTCAGTAACGTATTCCTCACGTCATCAAAGTGCGCTTGTCAAAGATTGCAGCTGGAGAATTGAGATGTATAGATTCCGCTGATATGTATAGATTTCGCGTCTTTTGTAAAAAAAAAATCGACAGCGCATTCATTTTAATAGACAAACAGAGAACTGCAATCAAGGCATTTGTCGATCGGAAAGATATTTTTGGCGTCCTTCCTACATGATTCGGGAAAAGTGTAACTTATCAGCTGGCTCTGACGGTCGTTAAGAAGATGGGACGTAATGAAAAGCCTGTGGTCGTTGTGGTTTCTCCTTTGGTCACACTCATGGAGAAGTAAGTAAAAGAAGTAACACTCGTTATTTAACTTCTAAAATAAAGTAGGCTACGTTCAGGGTTGCCAGGTCCCAGAAATATTTCAAGGCCAATGACAACTCAAAACCCGCCCAAATGGAATGAAAACTAGCCCAATTTATATATATATATATATATATATATATATATAAATTCCCTCTATATACAGGTGAAACTCGAAAAATTAGAATATCATGAAAAGTTTCAACTTTTAATTTGAATGACTGAAATACATGAACTTTTGCACGATATTCTAATTTTTCGAGTTTCACCTGTATATATATGGTTGCAAATGAGAACTTGTTCTCAACAGATTAACCTGTTTAAATAAAAGTTAACCTGGTTATTTTATATATATATATATATATATATATATATATATATATATATATATATATATATATATATATATATATGTAACCCCTCACACCCGGGTCCTACTCGCCCCGCTCCGAGCGGGCCTCCGGCGTGAGAGTCGGGCGCTCTAACAAGGAGGCTAAAGACTGCAGCCTCTAGCGTCTGTCGCTAGAGCGCCTATTGAGATCGGGGAGTGAGGTTTACTCGCACAGCAACTACTAGCTGGCCTCCGTTACATATATATATATATATATATATATATATCGATAGATACATATATATCGATATATAGATACATAGATATATATGTGTGTGTGTGTGTGTGTGTTAAGTTTAAAGTTTTGCCATTTTGTCTCACCCAAAATCTTAATATCACACACTGAAACACAATCTTATACAATAAAGGTCAAGAACTTGTCCTCTCTGATATTTTCTGACCCTAGTAGTCACTTCCTAAATGATTAACAGTTCAAGTGCTTGAGCAGCCAGCTTCCTCTTTCAAAGCAACATTAGTTCTTAGAAAGAAACTTTGCCTGTGTCACATAATGTTTTTTTTTTTTTTTACAAGTATGTTATTCAGTCGCAGCATAAGCTACTAGATCACTGTGGTGAACTCTTGATTTCACATTTGCAATATTTGCAGAACGTTTTTCTATCATCATTTGAAACACTTCGAATGTGATGTGACGATGCTAGATTTGTGATGTTACGTCAAAAACACATGAGACGCGTCCACTCGCCCACCCTAGACAGCGCCCGCCAGAGTGGTTGTTGCCAATGCCAAATATTCATTCCCGGTGATCAACAACACGGTATAAAATAATACTAATTAAATTGTAGACAAAGAAAAAATTAAAAGGGAACCGTTTATTAGTGGGTAATAAACGGTTCCCTTTTATTTTTTTCTTTGTCTACAATTTAATTATTATTATTTTTGTGGCCGCAGTACATAATAAATGTAGCCCAAAAAACCGCAACCCGCAACTCTCTTTTTAAAATAGCCCAATTGTGCGGGAAAACCGCTACCCTGGCAACATTGGCTACGTTCTGTATTTAAAAACTGCGCTATGCAAAGGAGTTGACTTATGCGTTGCTCTGATTGGTTGGTAGGTCTACCGACTATCCAATTGAGTGCAGAGGGTTTTTTTTGTCCTGGTTCGGTTAGGTCATGCCTCATAATCAAAGCCCAATGGAGGAGTTTCAGACTCATATTCTTTCTTGAATATGAGTATGACGAAGTCAGGCTAACTGTCTTTAGCTAGAGCAAATGTTCTCTCGCTTTCACAAAAAAGTTTACACCAAAAGCAAAACGTAGCGTCCTTGCTAATTGAATAAATCAGCCATGGTATGTTCAGTTTCTCCCTTAAAGCTACAATACCTAAGATTTAGATGCCGCTAGAGGGCGCTACATTCAAAACAACAACAGCTTTGCTTGATGACGACGTGGAGGAACGCAGAATGATGGGAACTGTTGTTTTCAACTCCACCGTGGATAAATCAGTCAGACGGGAATCGAAAATTAGTTGTCATGGATGAGGTAAAGTTCTATAAATGTTGCCTTTAATGACATGCTTGTTTTTCATTAAACTGAAATAACCGCAAGAAAAGTCAGGTTTAAAAGTAAATTACTTATCAAAGATGTTACTGTACGAGTCACTGGACGAAGCTATGGTGGAGAGGGTTTGAAGGGGCAGGTCTTTTGCAAGGAGTTGACGTGGCTGGTCCTTCTTTTTGGTAACTTTATAAAAATTAAAAATCAATTTAATGTACATTTGACACATATCTTTTCATGTCGTGTAAGTATTCAACCACAGCTACTGTTTCACAAAATCAACGTTAAGGGGGTCGCACACCGGACGAGAAGCTCAGCGCCGCGTCGCACCACGTATTTAAAATTCGAACACTTTATTATGTATAAGTGTACACATACCGGTGGCGCCATTCGGCGTCTGTCCGTGGCGCCCACTGCAACGCCTCAGGACCGTGTTCAAAATCCTGCTGCGCCACAGAGCGCCATTTACATAGTTTTATATTAAAAAATTCTATTATTTTTGTCTCAAATCGTTGCTAATGGATCCGGACTTCGCCCTATGCTGCAATATGCATTTAGTTTTGCATTCATTTACAGAAATCAGCAGCTTTAATGACAATTGCTGATGTTATTAGATTTATCAGGTGAGATTCTCAATTCATTCAGTGAACGGATGCTCTGAGGTAAAGTTTTCAGAATGCAGACTCAACAACGAACGGTGTTTAATTGTACAGTACAATCATAACATAGAACAGACATTATCTTCATTTCCTGTCATTAAACATAACAAAATTGCTGGCCATACACTGATGAGAAAGTGTGCGTCCGGTGTGCGATGCTGTGGAGTTGTCCTAAACGTGGCGCGGCGCTTCTCGTCCAGTGTGTGATCCCCTTTACAGCCAACAGTTCACATTACGAGAATAAATGAAAAGAATAATTGTGCTCCATTCCATAACAAATGCGCGAAACAAGCTGACGTTTGCTTGATAGACGCTAACGCACAACTACAACTACCGCATTTGTCCAGGACTACACGTAGTACGAGAGGAAACCGAGGTAAGCGGATATGACGCGATTGACTCGCGACTCCCAGCTCACCCCTGCTCACATGCCCCGTTTCCTTGGTTAAAATCTCAATTTTCTCGCGATTTAAACATTGTTTGAAACATTTGGAATATTTTAAGTTATCATAGAACACTGGCCTTGTGATTTTGGGATATTTTAATGCAAAAATCTTAGGTATTCCACCTTTAACGAGCCTCTGAAAATCTCCCGTTTTCTCTTCTCTCTTTTTGGAAAATAATGGCTTTGGTTTGATGTGGCCCTCCCTGTACCAAAGTGTCTTTCGATCTTGACATTTCCTCACTTCCCTGCTATTCTGTCTGTCCCTCATCAGACGAGCTAGTTACGGCTACGCTTACACTGTCTGCCTCCTCCAGTACATTACCAACGTCCACATCTTCGGTGTCATTTCCATGGTACTGATGCTTATGCTGCTATCATCTTGAGTTTCAGCGATGGTTTTAAAAAAGGTGTCTCTTTGTTCCTCCAGTGCTTTCTCTTTTAAAAGCAGTCTTCTTTTGTACTCATGTCCAGATAATTTTATCAGTTTTGACATTCTTAGATATACACTAAAGAATTTGCATGTAGACTGACTAATGAATTGCCATCGCCACCCCATGCCTGGGCAGGGCGCGGCCGGACGGGAGTTTTTATTCTAAATCTGAAGTTTATTTAAATTTATAGTAACTAATGATGTGTATGTATTTATTTATTGGATAATAATTCCAAACTAATGTCAAATAAATAAATAAATAAAATTTCTCTCTCACGCTCCCATCCCAGTATCGATCCTAAATACTATAATCAGATAAGTAAGTACTGTACTCAAATCAATCTCAGCTCCAGTTTTGAGATCTAAGGTGGGCCAAGTGATGCTGCGGAGGTGTTTAACGTTGGCATGAAATCAATGTTGACAAATCTTCTTTATATATGTAATATTGCAATGTTTATTAAATAAAAATTATTTATATGAGCACTTTATTATTATTTTTTTTTTTTAAATTCATGTACCCTTATAATCTTTAATCAAATACATTACCCTTCCCTCCCCCATCGAAACAACCTCTCTTCTATTTCGGTCATGTGAAATGTGAATCCCAATCAATTCCTGAAGGATGAAATCAAGCCCTGCACTACATTTTTTTTTTCTAATTTCGGAAGCCGTTTCACTCAGATATACACAACAAGGGAAAAAAATGACAATCTCAACTTCCGTTTCACCCTGACTTTAACTATGCATTTCTTTCAACGTTTTTGATTTTTCAATTTGATTTTTAAATTATTTTTTTCCTGATAAATAGCAATGTTCCATAACACTGACATCGAAGTGTAAATGGGGAGAGTGGGGTAAGATGAGCCAGTGTCGTTGTCCATGCTTTTATCACATCAAGAATAGACTATTGCAATTCTCTTTATGCAGGGATCTGCCAACGCCAACTGCGCCGTCTTCAGCTGGCGCAGCCAGGCTTTTAACTGGCACTAAAAAAGGGATCACATTACCCCAGTACTTCGTGGTCTTCATTGGCTACCAGTTCAATATAGGATTCAATACAAGATTTTATTGATGGTTTTTAAAGCCTTGCATAATATGTCCCCAGACTACATTGTCGACCTCCTAGGAGTGTACAAATCAGGCAGGACATTAAGATCTTTAAATCAACTTTTGCTGACAGTCCCTTACTCCAAAAAGAAGACTAGGGGTGATCGAGCATTCTCAGTTGCAGCCCCCAAGCTATGGAATAATCTCCCCGCTAATATCCGGCAAGCTCAAACAATAGAAATTTTTAAGTCCCATTTAAAAACTTATCTTTTTAACCTAGCCTTTAGTTAGTGTATTGTTACAGTGTACGTATATAATTTAACCATTTTCAGTTTTATTATTTTAATTCCTGTCTACACTCTACTCACTATATTTTTATGTGGAGTATGTCTAAGAGTGTATGGTCTACTCTCACACACGCTTTTACAGATGAATGGACCTGTGAAGCACTTTGGGCAATGAATGTTGCTATTAAATGTGCTATATAAATAAATAAAAGTTGAAGTTGAAGTTGAAGTGTGTAAATTGACCCACCCCCCTGTACCTTGGCAACGGTGGGGTGGGTCACAGGGGGGTTCGGGAGGCATATGTGACCCAGAGCTGAGGACAAGAACAGGAGGGGTTCTATAACTTGAGACTTACTTATATATTGTAATAAAACTTTATTTGGAGTACTTTTTTTACTGCACAATTTACATTTCTTAATATTAAGCCTAATTTGTGTTTTAATGTCACTATTAGTAAGGATAGTATGATCTTTGTATAATATCAGTCTAACTGCAAGATATTTAGAATAGGGCTGTGCGAAGATTAATTGCGATTAATCGCATCCAAAATAAAAGTTTGTGTTTACATAATATATTTGTGTGCGCTGTGTATAATTATTTTGTACATATCAATACACA
Source organism: Pimephales promelas (assembly GCF_988280905.1). Classification (NCBI taxonomy): domain Eukaryota; kingdom Metazoa; phylum Chordata; class Actinopteri; order Cypriniformes; family Leuciscidae; genus Pimephales; species Pimephales promelas. Next base: position 32,106,904 of record NC_142775.1, on the reverse strand, counting down.
CACACACATGCATGTGTATATTTGGATGCAATGAATCGCAATTAATCTTTGCACATCCCTAACTTAAAGTGTACCAAAAGTATACTTGCCATAGTTTAACTTTATAGCACAATCAAATATAAGTACATCTTTAGTTGAACTTCAGCACTATTCCCTAACTAAACAGCATTAAGTGTGTCCAATTTAGCAGACTTTAAGTATACAAATTTAGAAAGTACAACTACATTTTTCATTAATTTATTAATTTCATAATAATTTATATTAAGTACATAAACATGTATGTGTATTTGTAGTATGCTTAGCATTAAATAAATGTATTTTAAACACATTTTAATATTTTTCCACAAGGGTTGTTTCTATCACTCTGTCATTGTTCTCTTCATTCTTATACTTGTGGTTTCCATTTCCTTTACCTACACATTATGCACTCATCCTGCTCCGTGTGCTTTTGCAACGAGTGAGCTTCATATGATTTTGGACAGGAAATAATTTTTGCTCCGTAGTTTTGTTGCACAAACAATATAAGTGAAAAAATAACTCACAAGTACAAAATTTGTTAATCACCAAAGGTGGGGCGTTTGCCATTATATTTTTAAAACAATAATATCATAGTAAAACGTTAAGTAGTATTGACAAGGGGTACTACGGCGGCGCCATCTTTGGAAACCAGTCTTGACAAGTCAAACCACGAACACCGTTCATCCAGTTCAGAAGTTCGCTGAACTTCAACCAGTTCAGTTCACTTATAGCTCTTCGTTCATGGTTTGACTAGTCGAGACTGTTTTCCAAAGATGGCGCCGTCTCTGTGTGCACGAAGTGTAGCCTACTGTCTTTATACAATATCTTCTTATTAAACGGTCTGTACTCTTACAAAGTTCTCAAGGCTTTGTTTTGCGTATAGGGACCCTCATTGTTTTACTGTGTTGTGGGGCTATTTTGAGCCTTGTTGAATTAGCCACTTGTCAAGAAAAAAAAAAGAATTGGCCACATGTCAAGTATTCAATCGATTCTGGCACAGGCTCTTCATTATAATAAGTGAGGACTTTCCCCTCCCTGTGAGGACTTTCATTTTAATTGCAGTCTATAAGTCAAGGCATAGAAGAAAGGCTTTGTGACAGCTCAGGATGGTGGTTACATTAAAAATCGCTTCACGCAATTTATTATAGTTCCTTATGCTTTGCTGCAGAGGACAGATTTCACACACACACATAATGATCTTTACCGCAACGCATTCTCACCCCAAGGCGTCACCTTTGACCATGCTTCAATATTTGACGTTTTAGGCGCCCTTTAGCGTCACTTACATGACGCGATCCTACGGCGTCATCTAACTGACGCTAAAGGAAAGCGTCAGTTAGAGGACGCGGTTAGGTTTAGGTGTGGGGTGGGGGTAGGGTACACGCGATCCTAGGGCGTCATCTTACTAACGCTAAAGGGCGCCTAAAGCGTCAGATATTGAAGCATGTCCAAATGCTTCCCAAGGCGTCAGTTAAGTGACGCCTTGGGGCTGAGAATGGGCTGTTTACCAAAATATTGTATCTAATCTTTGGTAATTATATTACATTTTTTTGATTGATTGCAAGGGCAGTGAGCACAACTGGAGCTATATGTGCAAAACTAAATGATGTTTTATTTTGATGGAGTACTCCAGGTTCGGCCCACATTCCGAGCTCGGAGCCCTCCCCTCCGGACAGCATGCCAAATACGCATTATACTTTAATCCCTTTACTTGTATGTAAGTGTGAACTAGTGAACTACAGTCTGCATCACCAATAGTCACAAGCAATAAACAGTTGCGCGTGTGCCTGCAAAACTCATTCCAAGCAACGCAAGTCAAAACAGGCTCAGTGCAGCCAAACACTCTGCACAACCCTCACTGAGATAACACACACTGTCACTCAGAACACACTGAGAGTAAAAAAAAAACACTAGCATCAAACACCAATACAGAAAATATTAACTTTTCATCTTTACAGAACAATTGCAGTGACTTCATACAAAGTAATATTTTCTTCAAAGAAAAGAGTGACATTCTATCACACCATCGCTAGGACACATTTCTCAATACTTAGGTCACTTTTTCAAAACTCTTCACACAGTTCTGCCAACCAACTTTCAGCTCAGCACAGCAATTAATTTCAGATCCAAAATGCACTAAAACTACCAAAACACTTCATTCAGGTCTCAAATCATCACATTCTTCCATAACACTAGCAAAGGTTGACAGCCAACAAACACACACTTTGTCACCCACAAATCAATGACCTATAGACACTAACAACATGTAGCATACAGTCTCTGTTTATAATTCACTGCAATAGAGGTTACTGGAATGAATCAGATATGATGCACAATGCTCTTTTATTTTGATTTTTTTGGAGTAATTCCAAAATACAAAAATGTGTATACACATGCACCATACACTGATACAGATACTATATAGATACAATATGCTAATCTACTTGGTCTTCTCCATTTGGCCACAGGTTCTCATCCACATCACATATTATGTCATCAAGGGCAATACACAACTTCTGGCATGCCTGATCCATCCCTGGCAATTTTCTGCTGAAATGTCCTGGCGTCTAGCATTCATTGCATCCAGGAGGGATATTTGATCATGTGGATGGTGGTAATAAACCTTCCACCTCCATGAGGAAAAGAATTCCTCTATGGGGTTGAGAAATGGAGAGTAAGGAATGGAGAGTAAGGGATGGGCTGCAAACCACTCAGTGACCACACGGGAGTGAAATGCCATGTTGTCCCATACAATTATAAATGTTGGTTTCTGATCTCTTCTCTCTGCATCCGTTTACTCACCTAGCACAACCCTTCCATAGAGATCATGCAGGAATGCAAGGAGACGTGCAGTGTTGTATGGCCCAATTAGTGGTTTGTGTAACAGCAGTCCATCAGTGGATATTGCTGGACACATTGTGATGTTGGCATCCCTCTGGACTGGGACATCCACTGTGGCTCTCTTCCCAATCACATTTTTTTCCTCATTGCTGTGTTTTGAGAAAGATGAAAATGTGGGGTGTTTGCCTGCCTTGCCTTCAATCTCCACGACTCTATAAAATAAATCCACAAGGCAAAGCATTCTCACCCCAAGGCGTCACCTAACTGACAGTTTTGACCATGCTTTACAGTTTTTTTCGATTGCTAAACCACAGTGGAGCACAACTGGAGCTACATGTGCAAAACTCTAACTACAGTCTGCAGTGCACAGCAGCAGTTCATGAGGATCAAACTCTAGATCGTTTTTCATTGCTTGAACACAGTTTTCAAAACTCTACACACTTATCCCATGACTTTAACCACAACCTGCACAACACTGTGGATTTACAGCACTTTGTTCAAATGCTAACACACTGCTGTCAAAACTGTGAACCACACATTCAAAACAGAATAAATTTCAGCCTTGTGCCTTTCACACACTGCTGATTTTCAAACAATTTCAGCTGAAAGGCTGGAAACGTGTGGCCTAATGCTTGAGAGAGGCAGGGTTACAGTATTACAGTATGTACTTTTAGTTTCTACCTTTGTTTTTTTATACCTCATTACTGTATTTCTGTAAATTACTACAGACTATTGACGCAAACTGCTAATTCTCAGTTGTTATGCTTTAAAAATTTAAAAATATCAAATGAAAGAATGTCACTGTTTTCTTTGAAGAAAATATTACTTTCTGAAGTGAGAAATTGTTGAAACTGTAAAGATGAAAAGTTTGGATTTTCTGCATTGGTGTTTGGTGCTACTGTTTTTTCTCTCAGTGTGTTCTGAGTGACAGGGTGTGTTATCTCAGTGAGGGTTGTGCATAGTGTTGAGCCTGTTTTGAGCCTTGTGTTAAGAGTTGTGCTCAGGTGACTGTTGGTAATGCAGACTGTAGTTAGAGTTTTGCACATTTAGCTCCAGTCGTGCTCACTGTCGTTTAGCAATCTAAAAAAACTGTAATATTCTACGCTTTAGGCACCCTTTAGCGTCAGTCACATGACGCGATCCTAGGGCGTCATCTAACTGACGCAAAAGGTAATGACGTGGTTAGGTTTAAGTCTGGGGTAGGGGTAGGGTTAGACGCGATAGGGCGTCATCTGACTAACGCTAAAGGGTGCCTAAAGCATCAGATATTGAAGCATGGTCAAAATGCTTCACTCTCAGAAAAAAAGGTACGAAAGCTGTCACTGGGGCGGTACCTTTTCAAAAGGTACACTTTTGTACACAAAGGGTGCATATTGGTACCTTCATGGTACACTTTTGTACCTAAAGGGTGCATATTGGTACCTTCATGGTACATATTTGTACAATTATGGTACCAATATGCACCCTTCAGGTACAAAAGTGTACCTTTTTGAAAAGGTACCGCCCCAGTGACAGGTTTTGTACCTTTTTTTCTGACCCAAGGCATCAGTTGGGTGAGGGAACGATTCAAAAAGACCCAAATATACAGCCCATTCTCACCCCCAAGGCGTCACCTAACTGACGCCTTGGGAAGCTTTTGGACATGCTTCAATATCTGACGCTTTAGGCGCCCTTTAGCGTCAGTTAGATGACGCCGTAGGATCGCGTCATGTAAGTGACGCTAAAGGGTGCCTAAAACGTCAAATATTGAAGCATGGTCAAAGGTGACGCCTTGGGGTGAGAATGCGTTGAAATATATCATATGCAAATTCATTCTTTTTCTCACGTGAAAAGGGTAAAAATTTTAACCAGATATCATCATGAAATTCTACTTACATCAAGACAAACAAAAATGTATTACAAGTTGTTTCGCAATTATTTGTTAACATGGACAAACAGTGCATAATATAATTACATATGTGCTAATTTGCATAATTACCCAAAATTATCTAAACATTGGGTATCTAGCAGGTGAAAATATATATTTTTTTAATCTTGTTGACATATAACAGTAAAAGACTTAATTTTAGGTCTGAATGGATCCCATTTAGGCTACCCATGAATATTAATGCAGGAAAAGTACTTTAGAAACCAGCCTTTACTAATTATTATGGCATATATGGGGTTTGGGGCTGGGACAGTGGGACTGTATCTGGGGGATGAGTCTGAGGGAAGAACAGGAGACATAAGGAGAATGCAGAAGACAAAAGGTAGGTGAAATAAAAAGTGTCTGGATCAAAAAATCTAATGCACTCAATGCCCAAACCCCATCAGGCTACATGAGACATATTCATTTTGAATTGAATGCTATTTATTCAGTATCTGATCTAGATTATATGAAACATAATTATTCCAAAGTAAAGACAAACAACATACATAACATAGTTCGTGTCTGGAAACCCACACAGCGTGTTCTGAAAAAAGAAAAAGAAGGACATATCAGGTCAATAACTTTTGGAGGCTGGCTCCATTTATCATCTAAACAGAAATAAATGACAGGGGTGAGGGCGAGGGTGATCCTCGTTCCGATGCGGGACAACGGGTCATCAAACTAGGACCGTGACAGCCGGAATGACCGCTGAAACCGGCCGTCATCCAGGCGCGCACCTCCCGACACTGGGTGCGCTTCCGGACAGTGGTGTAGTGCCAACGCATTCTCACCCCAAGGCGTCACCTTTGACCATGCTTCAATATTTGACGTTTTAGGCGCCCTTTAGCGTCACTTACATGACGCGATCCTACGGCGTCATCTAACTGACGCTAAAGGAAAGCGTCAGTTAGAGGACGCGGTTAGGTTTAGGTATGGGGTGGGGGTAGGGTACACGCGATCCTAGGGCGTCATTTAACTGACGCTAAAGGGCGCCTAAAGCGTCAGATATTGAAGCATGTCCAAATGCTTCCCAAGGCGTCAGTTAGGTGACGCCTTGGGAGTGAGAATGGGCTGGTAGTGCAGGGTATACGCAGGTATACGCAGGCATGCCCCCGAACCCCCCTAAAAATATAATTCATGGGACCTGGCACCTGGGTATTTAGAAAACCATATGTGCGGCCCATATGCAAGGATACTACTGATTCTATATTCACTATATTCTATAGTCTTGCATATTGAATGCAAGACTAGTAGTCTTACATTTCACTGTTTATAACACAGAGTGTTCATGCTGGGACGCTTAAAAAATATTGGGGGCATAAATTAAGGGTATACCCACTTCTCCAGGCACCACTACATCAGTGCCTCCGGATAATGTTGGACCTCGATCAACGCCGCTTTTCTGCACTCCACAGCAAATGTAGAGCGGTGACTCACTGGATTAATGCTTGACTGTATTGCTTAACCATCTTGCAAAAAGACAACCGCTTTTGACGTCCCTCTCATTCTCTTCAAACGCGGATGATGTGCCGTTAAAGACATGTTTTCCTTTCACTTTATTACGACTGTTATTGTTTCTTATTTTCTTCTCACCAGTAAGTCAGAAGGTAAGTTATTAATCTTTTTAATATGTTCCTAATTTGAAATATAGGCTATCGTGGTGAAACAACTGTAAGAATCTTTCTTTTTTTCAGGACACGGTCTGGGTATATAAATATTGGCAAAGTGCACAAGTAGATAATCTGACAGAGTTGGGATAGACTCGACACTTATAATTTAAACTGATAAGTGCAAACATAAAATAAAACTAAACGACATCAGTTCAAATAGAACGCACCATCAGCTAAACATATTTCTGCAAACGGGCTAGCCTATATTTACATAGTACATGTATTTACATATTATAGAGAATTTGCAGACACTGCTTAGCTGATGATGCGGTTTACTTGCATTGATGTTATTCGTTTTTCTTTTTGAAAGGTGAAGTTACAACACCATTTTTAGAGAACTTATTCAGAGGCGGTGGAGACACTGCCCACGTTTTGCGCGAAGACCTGTCAGACTGCTGTTCTTGTACAGGCTATATAGCTTATGACTTTATACTACACTCTTTCAGTCATTTTATATTTGGGACCTTATTTTCATTGACGAAACATTCTATCTATCTTTACCCTGTCGAAACTGTGGTATGACATGTCATGAATGGAATTATTATGCTTTCATGGCAATTGTGTCATCAAATCAAGACAAACGGGCCATATAATGGGGTATTCATTAAGCAGAATGTACAGAAAAACACAATAACAGACACAAATAAGTGGTTCTTCTTTAGCCTCCTGCATGACAGGGAAATGAAAATGTGGCTGCAGCTGTTCCCATCAATTTAATCGTTGAGGCTTAAATTCCTAACTGCGGTCAAATTCAGAGTAGTGTCAGTGAAATGTTTGTGGCTAACAATATGCCCACTTTTAACGCTGTTTTAAGGAATTGAATGTATAGATTCATCGTGTGCAGACTGACAGGGTCTGAATATGATCATTGTGTCCATAGCTGATGTTTCTAAGAGTGACAAAAGGTATACATCTTGCTTTTGGAAACATTGGACTCGAAGCTTGTATTATGATGCCTCTCCACATCATTTTTTTTTAACTGTTTGTATTGTTATTTATTTATTTAAATATCTGTACTGTCTATGGACCTTTGTGTCTTGAATAAAGTTGATTGATTAAAACAGGCCTAGCTCCAGCTTTGACATCCACGGTTGTCTTGTGATAATTGGATGATTCATGGTGAGTTGGAGGTGTTTATCATATAAGTACACCAAATGCTTCTTTGATGAGACCAGAAGATGCTTTTCACTATAATCATTTATATTTTTTCACCTAGTCCCTAAATGCCAAAAAGCTAATTGCAGAAAAGCTACCATGCCAAGAATCTTTTAACTAAAATGTTTTAATAGTTTCATTGACATGTAGCCTATTTATTCATCCTAATTCAGTTGTTATTTAATTTTACTCAAATTCTCTCTTTAGTCTGTTTTTTGGGAAGGTTACACATTTGGTGTTCAACATATTTCTTCAGAAATGCAAACATTTAAAGACATTTGGTTGTTTTTTGTTTATTTTTAAGTTTAAAGAAAAGAAATACATCAATTTGTAAATGGAACATTATTAATTATCTTTCAAATTTCACATGGGTTTGAATCAGATTAATTTAGATGGTCGTAGATGCATTCTGGTCATTTTAAATGATAGAAAATATCTTAAAATTACTTTGTAATTTCTTTAGTCCCCCGAATAAAGAAGCCGGGGCTGACTAAAAGTTTCAATTAGTGCTTCCAAATTCTGATTATGTTGAAATGGGTATTTCACAGGTACCAAGAAAAAGTGTATGCACTGACAAAGGCGTTTAAGTGATTAATAATCAATATGACCTGATAAAAATATTTACTCTATTATTAAAATATCTGCAACAATATTGTGAACTTTTATAAATATATTTTTGGCCTTTACAATTTTTATTTGCATTTATTTTATTATTATTATTATTTTTATTTTTATTTTTTCACAAAAAGAGCTGCTTACTTTTAGGACTAAACTGGAATGCAGAAAATGTTTCCTGAGAGGAAGAGACACCCAGATAGCCAGTGGTCACAAACCGTTCCAACTTTAAATTACCAGAACAATTAACATTTACGTTAGCTAGGCTAATCATCTTTGGAATTTGGACTTTTGAGACTGATTTGGGGAAGTGTTGCAGAAAATGTTTCCTGAGCTGAAGAGATACCCAGATAGCCAGTGGTCACAAACCGTTCCAGCTTTGGGTAACACTTTCTTTCGATAGTCCACTTTAGACATTCTACTAACTATAACTTTTCACCTGCATGTCAACTAACTGTCATTATTAGACTGTCAGCTTAATATCTGCTAACACTTTATTTTGTTGGTCCCCCAACAGACTTTCATCTGACTATAAGTAACTTGGCGACTACAAGTAACTTATTCTCCTAACCCAAAGACTAACACCTAACCATAACCTAACAGTCTACTGACAGTCTATGATAACATACTTCACTCCAATGAGAGTGACTTGACATGTAGTTGAAAAGTTACTTATAATTAGTAGAACGTCTAAGTGACTATTGAAATAAAGTGCAACCCAACTTTAAATTACCAGAACAATAAACATTTAAGCTATTCATCTTTGAAATTTTGTTTGAGACAGGAAGTCTTTGGGGAAGCATTTGTGAAACAACAACAACCACATTGCATTCACTGCAGCTGGAGATGGGCTTGTTAATAGACTGCTCTTAGAAAATTATTTTCTAGTGCTATTTTGTGATAGCATCTGACAGGTCAAGGCCAAGAAATATTCCACAAATGCTTTCATTTGCAAGTTTTTATTATTTGTTTAAAATTTGGATGGGCAAACACAGTCCTGGATGGGCATTCTCGTGCAGAGTTTAGCTCCAGCCCTAATCAAACAATCAAACACACCAGAACCTGCTAATCAAGTCTTTTAGGATTATAGAATGGGTTTTTTTTCAGGATTAGAGCTAACTCTGCAGGGCAGTAGCTGCAGGACCAAGTTTGACCCATTAACAATAAAAAATACAATATATATAATCTATGTTTTAATCGAACTTTTTTCCACTTAAATGTGCTAAAAGATTTGATTGACTAATCTAGTTTTTCATGGTCCCCACCAGCTCCGAGCCCCAAGCATGTGAGCGTGACTGTGGATGCGGTCCCTGTGGCGGGACGCTCAGAGGTTACTTTGGCGACCTGCACAGCTTCCACAGCGCAGTCTGCTGCTGAGTTGTCATGGGATTTGGGCACTTTATCGGATTCTGTGAAGCTATCGACCAGCACTGTGAAACATCTGGATGGGTCGTTGACTGTCAAAAGCAGTCTGATTGCTACCCCAACTGTACAGATGAATCAACAGCTCGTTAAGTGTGTGATCAGACATGCAATGTTGAAAGAGGAACTGAGCATTGATCACAAGATCGTTGTGCACTGTAAGTGACATGGTCCTTTATATGACACAAACTCACCTGAGGGCCAATTCAGCTGGTTTACAGTAAATGGTAATTAAAGGGGAAGTGACATAAAAACAATTTTGTGTATTGAATATTATGTACATTCAGTATTTAAAGAACACTTTACCATACTTTTAAAAAGAGTACTTATTGCAGAAATGAAATACAAAAGTGCAAACTGAATTAAATATTTGTGAGCACTTAATTGCATGCTATTTGATAATAAATAAAAATGTATTCTAATTTGAATTTACATTAAATACAGTAGTGGAACTTAAAGGGATAGTTCAGCCAAAAATGAAAATTCTGTCAGTAATTACTCACCATCAACCCCGTTTTCACCTTTAAAATAAAAAGTGTACCCCTTGTTGCCTTTTAATTCATTAATGTAGTATCTACTAGTAGTTAAAACAGAATACTTTTAAGATTTTACAGCCCATTCTCACTCCCAAGGCGTCACCTAACTGACGCCTTGGGAAGCATTTGGACATGCTTCAATATCTGACGCTTTAGGCGCCCTTTAGCGTCAGTTAGATGACGCCCTAGGATCGCGTGTACCCTACCCCCACCCCACACCTAAACCTAACCGCGTCCTCTAACTGACGCTTTCCTTTAGCGTCAGTTAGATGATGCCGTAGGATCGCGTCATGTAAGTGACGCTAAAGGGCGCCTAAAACGTCAAATATTGAAGCATGGTCAAAGGTGACGCCTTGGGGTGAGAATGCGTTCAGCTTATGTGTGCATTCAATACAGTTAAGCACTTCCTTTTCACAAGCATTATATTCTTTCTCAATTTACATAGGCCTATATTTGTTTTTTGTTTTTCATTACTGTAAGTGTTGATTTATCTGTTTATCCACCAGTTTAAACATGTATTATTTGATTTATTAATTGGTTGTTGGTTGGTCATTTGAACTGATTGCACAAATGTATACAGGGATTTGTTTAGATTGTATGCGAGAACTTTGCAGGCATATTTATGTTTGTGTTTTTTTTGTGTGTGTGTTTTAAAGATCCCCCTCAGCTGGTCTTTGTGACACCGTTCCAAAATCACTCTCATTCTGAAGTGTATCAGTGTGAGACAGATGCCAATCCTCCAGCTACACACTTCAGATGGCACAGGTAGGAAATATAATATGAAAGTAGAGATAAAACTTAAACTTATCTGTTTTAGGTCTTTGTTTATTAATAAAATTGCCACATCATCTCTAGAAGTTTAGAAACGTTGCAACACAAAATCATTGGATTTATCGCGTTTATGGCATTTATCGCATAAACCATATATCGATCAAGATAAAATCGTAATAGGTCTTCGTTTTTGCCATTTTAGTCACTGCAAATGTGGCAAAAGGTCTCCGTTTCTAAACTAAAATGCAGTAGTGTGGTGGGGCCTCAGATTGTTGAGCATCCCTAGCATGTACACTCTAAAAAAAAAATGGTGCTAAATAGCACTAAAAGTGGTTCATTGGCTTGTAATCATAGGGGAACCACTTTAATATAGCACTTATCTTTGTCATATGGTGCTATGTAGAACCATAAGAGGTGCCATAGAGCACGTTAACCACCCCGGAGAACCACTGAAGAACCGGTGGTGCTGTATAGCACCATGACCACCGCAAAGAACCTCTGAAGAACTTTTTTTTTTTTTTGCATATTAATAAATATAGTAACAGAAATTTGGTTAAATTGAGAAAGGAATTGCAGCCAATCTTCTGGATATTAGTGGATGTACGCTGGGAGTGACCTGAGAACAGGCCCTAATATTTTACTCAATCTTTTGCCAGGTTTCGTAAATTATTAAGCATTCGCATGGCAGTATGCATTTTCATAATCCAGTCTAAAAACAAGACTGTTCTAAACTGATTCTTTATATTATTTTTCTTTGAGCAGCACACACCAGAGTATCCCCAATGATGCCATTAAAACAGAAGGAAATAAACTATTCTTTTTGAAGCTGACATCTGACCTCAGTGGCCTGTATGTCTGTGAAGCTTCAAACGAGTATGGAGCAGGAATCGGCTCACTCTACTGGCAAAAAGGTAAATACCTTTTGCTATCTTTTAAAAAACAAAGTTTATCAAGAGATTGAGATGATGGTAATGTGGAATGTCTGACAAAACCCACACATTTTGTTTTATTTTGATGAAAGAAGATACAGCAGTTTGTTTAGACTACAGTGTTTATCATGGATTATCTATTTTCTAGGAGAAAAGACAGAAGACTACCATTCTGAGCTTTGAGTCCTTCATCCTGGATGTAATTTGGATTAAACTTCGTCATGGCTATAATAAAACATATTTACCATAATTAGAATCAGGTTAGAAACAACAAATATGAATTTGTTTAAATTTAAGAATCTTAAAATATACTTTCTTCAAGTTATGACTTTGTTAATTTTTTCTAAATTATCTTAGACTTTGGACCCCACTGTTTTTAGCAAGGTTGCAGACAAACACATGAAGATCAGGTTAAAGTTCAAATGCAGGGTTTAATAATCCATCCAATGAAGATCAGTGTCCGTGGAAACTGGTGAGTGGCGAGAAACTCAAAGGAAAACATGTGGCAAATGAATAAAACCTTATTCCATGAAAATTTTACGAATAACAAAACAACTGAAAATGTGTAACAACTGTATATAGATGTTCAATTCATTATATTGCAGCAGCAGCATCATCAACATGACTGTAAGGAATAATCAGAGTCATAGAGATCCATTTGCAGCTTTATTTACAGAGTCAGACAGGCAGGTTATATAGTATATTGGCAGACAGGGATGGTATGGGCAAGGTAGAGAATATTCAGGTAAACAGGCACTGATGGTCAGGGCAGGCAGAGAGATAAGGTACAGACAACGGTCCAGGGTCGTGGGAACCGGAGAATGATCAGAAATCAAGGAAACAGTCCAAGGTTGAAGTAGCCAGAGAGTGGTCAAAGACATCCAGTAGACCGTTCAAGAGCTAGAACACGTAATTGTTCCCCATTGTTAGCCGGACCAAAACAATTCTTCGCACTGAGTGACGTGCGAGAGCATGAATATGCGTTTGGGAATGAAGCGCAGGTGTGAGTGTGATAGGTGAAGAGCAGATGTGTGTGATCAATGGAGCTGCATTATGCAAACTAATTTGCATGGCAACAGTCAGAGGGATCCCTAGGGTGCAGAGGGGGTGACACTGGAAACAGTGATCCTAAAGCACAGGTTGTTTGGAAAATAGATGCTTCTTAAATAATAGATGATTCTTAAACTAATCATAATTCTTACATCTTACATACAACATTCTAACAATTGAAGAACAAAATATACTCTGAGGTTGTATTAAAACCAGTGGAAACTGAGATCAAAAATAAAAGTCTATAACAGTCTTATATATTGAGTAATGGAATAGAATAGAATAGAATAGAATAGAATATAGAGCTTTATTGTCATTGTAAACAACAAGATTACAAAACAATAGATTACAAATAGACAACAACTACATGGGGTTAACATAAGGAAAATAAATAACATAAGATAGGATAACCCTTTAAGTTTTTTTTTTAATATACATGAAAATGCACATTTCGAACTTGAATGATTGTAATTCAAGAATACTTTGGAAGATGTAAGATTGATCTTGTTTTAAAAAAGACAATGGGCAGATTTTTGTAGAAGTGAAATAAATTAAGAAAGTGAAACAGAAAAAAGTTTGAGTTTATGAAACTGTAAAATGGAAAAAAATATTATTTATATTTTAAATAAAATATATATTTTAAAAACCTGAGCGACTCTAAAACTGCAAAAAAAATAAAATAATATAAATAAATAAATAAATAAATAAAAAATCAAAGCCAAAAATCTGAACAAGTTGTGTTTCAAATTTTAGGTTGATATCTCAAAAAATGAGCTTTCAGTGAAATTTTGTTTGGGCGCAGTATCAAACTCACTATATGACAACAAGGGCGCCTCCATTTCTATATGTGTTTTGAGTGATATGAACCATTATTTCCACAATTTTCACACAATTTATGAAGTAAACATCCTATTCAGAAGTAATATTGGCAGATTTTGATATGAATTCAACCTCTAAGAAACATAAAAAGAACAAGCATGTGCGTCATAGCTTCCTGCCACATTACAAATGGTAAATCTATCATTTTTTTCTTTATATTTAAAAAATTGTGACACCTTTTTTTAAATAATTGAATGGATACTATCTTTTGAACTCTTGATTTTCACATTTACATTCATAATGGTATGAATCAACACACACGTTCACATGGGTTAATAACAGTTATTTGTTCTACAATGTAGCAGAGAATCATGGGACATCATGGAACTCCACATGCAATCCTCATGCATTTTATTACCTTAATCTAATTACCATTATTTCTCTATATACACAATGTGTTTATGCTGCATGAGTGAATATATTTGCAATATACTGTATTTATACTGTACCATACCTGAACTCATATATCGATATATTATGAAGTGTATTACCGAATATAAAATGAAATACATGATATATTTGTAAATATAAATTGTTCAGTTTCAGCAAGTGGCAATTCTTTATGTATTATTCAATCTATTGTAATTAACAATATATTATTCTGTATATTTTCAAATATACTAGTTAAACCATTGCCCTCATGTTTCTAGATTCTATGAATATAAGAAAATGAAAACATATAGAACACATTTCTTCCACAATAACAATCTTTTATTTGAAATTTCTAACATCTGTAAAACCACATTCTTCCATCTTAAAAATATATCTAAACTGTGATTCTCTCAGTGGCAAAATTGGAATAGGTAGTGTTCATGCATTCATGGCCTCGAGGCTAGATTATTGTAATGCTCTACTGGCTGTTTGCTCTTTAGAGCAGCTCTTTTTTCCTTTGCTTTGGAGACTGTTTGATTTGGAAATGAACGTTAGACAACTTGTTTTTTCTGCTTTCTCTGACAATTCATCAGCCGATTTTTCGAGGGCAAACACATCTGTCTCAATGGTAGCCCTCTTCTTTTTCAGACCTTGGAGTTCGTCACTAAGCTTCTTCTGCTTTAAGTCTACAGCATCTTGTTTTGACACTCTTTTTTGTTCATCAAGGTAGCCATGATATCTTTGCCTGGCTCCTCCTGCTGACAGAAGCAGCTCTTTTGTGATGGCTTCATTCCCACTAAACAACATGATGTCCAAAAGACGTCTTTTCAATGTCTTTGTCACAAGAGTCGGACGCTGAAAAGACGTCCACTGAGGAGCCAGAATTAAAGTTTTTATGACGTCTTTTTTGACGTCTTCTGCACGTCCGATATGGACGTTCATCGAACCTTCGTACAAGGTTAAAAACTAGTTCAAATGTGGCCATCATGGACATATTTTCAACATCATTTATGGTCTCATTTAGACAATTTATACTGTTTCTGGACCAAATAAACACTCAGGATGCATTAAATTAAAACTCATGTTTATATCAATGTAATTTCCTTACATTGTTTAGATGAGGTTTACATGTTGATATGTTTCATTTTAAGTAACCATTGTGGTGATCAGTGTTTGCTTTAGTTGGGCTCTTGGTCCCAATTCTTACTTTAACTTTTCTTTGGCTGTTGTAACTGTTTGTATAACACCATTGTTGTGGCAGAGAAAGCCAATAAAAAGTAAGATCAGTTGGCATCAGCTCAACGAAGGAAGCCCAAAAAGCCCATCTGTTCTTCTCCATCGGGCGGCCGAATTCTCCACTGAATTTGTGAGTCGAAAGGATGTTTTGGGGTGTCGGAGCGTCCAAATCATGGTTCAAATCAAACTTAAATGAAATCTTTTTTTTTTTTTTTTGCTTAATTCAATATTAACAATATAGCCTAATACAACAACATCTGTGTATGCCAGGATTGATACACACAATACACTACTAAACAGACATACAAGACGAACAATGACCATAAAATAAAAAAAATAAAATAAAACAAGACCAAATTACAAAAAAAAGGATGCTAATTAAACATATTTGGAAAGTACAAGATCAGTCTTAATAGCCTTTCTATTTTCAAGACCTCTAGTGGTGTGATATTGTTTTAGCTCTGCTAAAAGGTGTTCAAAACTTGGTTTGGACTCTGCCCATTTCTTCTTATGAATATGGAATTTTCCTAAGATTAAAAACAATTGGACAAGAAAAGAAAAATCCTTATCTGTTCCACCATCTTCAAAGTAAATAAACGCATCTTTTTTCCTCAATGTTAAAGTTTGTCCAGTTTTACGTCTTATATACAGTTTTCAACATCTCTAAAATATCTTTAAATAATTGCCACAAAAGGTAGCCTACAGGAATATTCAATATCAATTTTTAATCTCTCTAACGTTTTCTTTGCTGGGTACATTCTATGTACAATTTTATAAGACACCTCCTTTATTTTATTATTTAAAAGGAACGTGTCCCCAATTAACCACATTCTTTCCCATTTGATGTCTTCAAACTGAGAAGCCCAAAAGGATCGTGCTGCAAGAAGTGTTTTAGTGTGCATTAGATTACTAATATATTTGTTTGGACATTTTTTGGTAGTGATGTCAACGTCGCCAAGGAAAATTTCTTGTGTAGTCAAATTACTGCCACTTACACCAGTTGAGTTACTTAAATGAAATCACTTCACACTTCACCACAGGAGGTGGCGGCACGCACTTAAAAAGCTGCAATAAATCCACAGAAGAAGAAGAAACAGCGGCCCTGCAGTTCGTGTTTCTTTACGCTAGGTGGCAGTACTCTAGCTCTTTGTGTTCCGCTTTTCTGTTCTTGATGATCCAGTCGAAGAAAAAGCGCCCACCGCCTTTCTTTTTTTCAAAATGGCCGAATACTTGGCGTCGATTTTCGGTACAGAAAAAGACAAGTAAGTATATATTTTTCTTAAAATATTGTGTGTTTTATTATGCTTATTAATCATATGCATTTTTAAAAACCGGTGATTACGGGTAGAATATAAGAATATTTGCCTTTCCTATATCATGCCTCGTGTGGTTATCAACCGACCCGTTTGTCAACCTCGCCATTACATAATAATAATAATAATATTTAAAATAATAAGTGTTTTTTTCACATTACAGCTTTAGTTTAATGTGCCGAATAATCATTATATATCAAAATGCTTATTTTTGGGTTTTATTGCTTGTTTTATCTCGGCGTGGCTGCAGTGCGTCTCTCTTTCATTGTGTTGCTTGTGGATCAATCTTATTCATAGCAAAATCAAAACCTCTATATTTCTTTATGGTTTTTTAAGCTCCATTTGGCTTCTCGTTGTTATGTATTTTAATATCTTGGGAAGAAATGGTCATATGAACAGAAATCCAAACTAACCATCATGTGTGTGAATGAATCAGACCAAGTGTAACGTTATGTGTTTTGAACCTCTCTTGTTTTCAACAGGGTCAACTGCTCTTTCTACTTTAAAATTGGAGCATGTCGCCATGGAGACCGATGTTCTAGACTCCATAACAAACCCACTTTCAGCCAGGTACGCCATTTTTATTTTATGCTTTTTTACATCAGAGACCCTTTAATGTATTTCTGCAATAAACGATTCTTCTGGTAGATTTGCATTGGAATTCACATTTTGGGTTGTGTTTCAGACCATTGCTCTGTTGAACATATACCGGAACCCACAAAACACAGCTCAGTCTGCTGATGGCATAAGTAAGTTTTTAATAATATACATCTTGCATGATATTGTGGAGTGGCTTGAAGCGGGACAGAAATGAACAGCCTCCAAGAGTTACTGAAGCCATTTGTGTCTGTGGTTGTCGTTTTCTTCTCTTTTTCATCAGATGCTGTTAGCGATGTGGAGATGCAGGAACATTATGATGAGTTCTTTGAGGTAGGTGGTCTTTCTTTGAAAGTCATGTTGAAATAGTGTGGCGTGTAACTTCAGAACCCAGAAGTCTAGTTCGCTGCTGGTTCCTTTGGGGTTTTATAATGGAGTTTTTCCAATTTATGAGTAAAATAAAGCCTGTGGAGAATAGGTGTGATGTTACTTCAACTTTTCCATCTAGTTGCTTATCAAAAATGTATGTTTCCAAAAATGAACATAACTGCTTCAAAATTCACATTTACCACAGGGTTTGTTTTAACACAAAGCAAAAAAACCCCGTTGGAAAATCTTGAAGGAACCAGTGCTAAATTAGACTTCCTGGTTCTGACCTCATACCTGCACCACTCAAATTGGGTCGAATCGTGAAATTTGCGTCCATATCCAAAACCTATGGGAAACGCAGCCCTAGTCTGTTATTGTCCTGTTCTGGTAGCGTAATGTGGGCAGGCACGCCATCATTTTTAAAAGTCTTTGTTTACACTGAAATGCTAACCCGGGGTTTTAGCAGCGTTTTTTGCAGCGTTTTCGAAAGTCACGCCATAAGGGTTTTATGGAGACGGCAGGCGTAACCAAAGCAAAAGTTACTGTACGTTCACACCGCCATCGGCGAGAGCGTCAAAGTGGCCGGAAGTCATTCATTTTCATTGAGAGCCGGCGGCGAGCTTCGGCGAGAGCGGCGCGTTTCGGACGGCGAGAGCGGCGAGGAGAGTTGAAATCAGTTCAACTTTATGGTAATAAGAAATGACGTGGTTCGGCGGCAACCAATCGGAATGTAGAAGTGCTCTGTTTGAGAGAATCCCAGAGAACGTAGTCCTGTAAACTTTGGTTCCGGCCACATTAGTTGCCAAGCAAAATAGATGAGGTTGATAATTTGAATTTGATAAGAGGGCGCACAACACTATTTATAGGCAAGATTTTCGTGCTAGAACACTTTTTCAGCGGGAATGCAGTTAACACTTAAGCACTTAACCATGAACACAAAAGCCACACCACACATATGGCTTTTAATTTGTTTATTTCGTTAGCAAACATGTCACTATAATTTTAAAGTTATTTCCATCGAGCAATTTTCTGCAAAAATAACGACTGACATGCTTGTTTGCTTTGTGGCCCCTTTAAATACTTTAAAAAGATCACGCATTCGATCTACGTCAGAGCATCAGAGCGTCCACGAATCTTTCCACGGCGTCGTTGACAGAGCGGCAAGAGCGAATTTTGCCTCTCTCGCCGGCAGCGGTTTGAACGTACGGTTATGCGTTTTAAAACAAAAACGCACCTGTGTAAACTTAGTGGAATAGTTCTCAGTGGAATATTATTTAAATCTAGGCAGAGTCTCCAAAAACCGGGGACATACTTAACGACTGTGAGGCTGATTTTGAATGTAATTAGATACTTACAACAGAGACAGACAGTAAAGACTTTTACATTTCAATTTAACATTTATGCTGTTCTTTTGAACTTTCTCTTCATTAAAGAATCTTGTAATGTGTCATGGTTTCCGCAAAAAAATGTTTTTAAAATTGATGTCAATACATGTTTCTTGAGCAGCAAATCATAATATTAGATTTCTGAAGAATCACGTGACTCTGAAGACTGGAGTAATGATGCTGAATAATATGCAGATTTGCATTACAGGAATTAATTACTCTTCAAATGATATTAAAATAGGAAACTGTTATTTTAAATTATCCAAATCTTACCAATTTAAAACTTTTGTACTGTGTCTTATCACAACCATTCTTACTGAATAATAATAATACACACATGAATAATAAACACATTTGTTTCATCAGTTGTGTTTGTAAGCCATAAATCATTCTTTGTAAATTGTATAATGTACAGGAGGTCTTCACTGAAATGGAGGAGAAATATGGAGAGGTTGAGGAGATGAACGTGTGTGATAATTTAGGAGATCACCTGGTGGGAAATGTCTATGTGAAGGTGAGATAATTTACAGTACTGTTATGTCTATGAAATCAATGTAATGTCAACCACTGAAGTACGCATGCACTCATTTCAGACAATTTTAAAATGATAAAAGTATTCCAGTATTCTCATTCCTGTGACCGCACATTCTTTATTTTTTCCCCGCATTTTCCCCTGCTTTCCGTGTTTTTACTGTTATACGGTAGGGGGCGTTGTTATGCATCTTCTGAAAAAGTACTAAATCTCCTGATCAAAACCAATGCGAAGAAGATGCAGACACAGGCCATCTCATATGTATTCATGCATATGTAAAATAACACGATCAACAACATTAAAAGGCATACAAATCAAAATTGCCAAGTATTGTTACTGAATGAAATGTCGACCTAGGACAAGCTATATTACTTTGCAAGCATTACAGGTGTTGGACCCGGATCTATTCCATCTGTGTTTTGATCATCGTTCTGAATCCAATCCGGTTGTAGTCTTTGACAAACCTGATTTTTCTTAGCTTTTTGATAAATGTTTTTATGAAACTCAAACTAGGAACAAAAATGTTATGATTTCATGTATTTTGTTATAGCCAGCGTTACTTGCTACCTGGTACTTTGTTTTTGTGCAACTGTAAAAATAATGCCCAGCTGTCTTTATTTATTTAATTATTATTTTTTTTTTTTACTACTACTATTATTATCTTTTGTGCCAAGTGGTTATCGGAACTAGCCAACATTGTGGTTCCCAAGAACTAAATGTTCCAACAGAAATGCCAGAGCCTGAGCACACAGCGCTCCCATTTTCTGTCTTCATTAGTTTACCATCTATTTAACAGTCCTGTCAATTTATTTGAGGCCGTTAAAATATTTTATCATGGTTGAATGCATCTTAGGCTCTTTTTGCTTTACCTTGCACTCCTTATTGCAAAGAACCAACAAAAACACCTTTTTTTTGTGTGTGTGAATGTAGTTCCGCCGTGAGGAAGATGCAGAGAAAGCGGTGATTAACTTGAATAACCGCTGGTTTAATGGACAGCCCATCCATGCTGAGCTCTCGCCTGTCACCGATTTCAGAGAGGCCTGCTGTCGACAGTATGAAATGGGGTAAGTGACTAAAGCAGCAGAGTGCTGCACACATTCCATAATACAGGAACGCAAAGCAAGAGAGTAGTTTTGAAGAGTCCATTGTAACGCGTTTCATCATAGTGCCCCCGTATGTTAACAAAAATATCTCATACTTCACCTTTAAACTGTTTCACTGTGACTGACTGCAGTACTTGTGTCTTCCTGCAGAGAGTGCACTCGAGGTGGCTTCTGCAATTTCATGCACCTAAAGCCGATCTCAAGAGAACTCCGAAGAGAACTGTATGGCCGCAGAAGGAAGAGGTATGTCTGTTTTTCAAACTCAGAAGCATAAAGATTGTTTTGGCTCGTTTCCACTGAGGGGTACGGTACGGTACAGTACAGTACGGGTGGGGTTGGGTACACCATGATCAGGCTTGCGTTTTTCACCGCCAACAGTACCCTTACTTGATAGGCGTGGTGTGCTGGAAAGAAGCTTTTCAAAGATATGAAACTTCACGTAGCCTTCTGCCAAAACTATGGGCCAGGGAACGAATTGTAGATTCACGAGACCAAAGATCACCTGTTAGGTTTATACAAGACGAATTATATCTCATGTTTAACCACTACAGAGACATCCGAGTTAGCGGCAAACATCAGAACTAGCCAAGGAAAGGCTGTTCCAGGCGGGGGACACGAGCGCAAGCGTCTGGTGATCGCTTGGAATGGATCTCAGTCAAATTATCATAAATCTAGAAATAAACCACATATTTGAGCTTTAAAAATCTACTTTCTCGCCTGAAAAACACTTAAAACTACATTTCGTGACACAATAACAGTAGTATTATATTTCAACTGTATGCTTCTATGCAGACAGACTCTATTGCTTGTTGCACGCGCGAGTGACGATACTCTGTCCACCAATCACCGTTCTGCAGTGAGTCTAGCTCCACCTTTTTTCACACACTTTTGCGTCACCATTTGCACGCGGATTTCCCACACAAAACGCTCGTCTAAACGCAGAATAAAAAGTGATGACACAACGCCACTTTTGCATTTTCTCTTCCGACTCGTTTCCGTGTAAACATAGCCTAAACCACCCAGTTTTAGTTATTTTTCTGTAACTGATAGATTCCGGTAAAAAAAAAAAAAAAACACATTACGGGAGTGGGAGGGAATGGGAGTCATTCTTCCGGGATTAGGACGGGACAGGATTTTTTTTTTTTTGTGGCAGTGTTACAGGAGAGGTTTGAAAATCCACTCTTGTGTCACCCTCTACATTGCATGAGAAACCATCATTCTACTGAGTAAAATAGCCACTGGTGCTCAGGAGTACTTTGTAAAACCGCTGTCACTTAAGACAGTCTACCGCTGCATCAGGGATTTCAACTCAAATGTGCTAACCAAGTAGAAAGTTCAATGCAGAGATGTTGCCAAACTCATCTCAGATGAACCAAAACATAGTGAAAATATGTCCTGGGGTCAAATTAGTCCACGTTTCATGTGTGACTTGCAAATGTGTAATGATATCTTTCCTGGGAAGCAAGACAATGCCTCATTCAGCATCTGCTACAATAGAGTAGAAAAGGTTTTGTGGACAATACACCATAGGGTGTATGTGCTTTACTGGTGTTCCTGCAGTCCAGATCTGTCTCATACTGAAAATGTATGGCCCATCATGAAAGGGAGAATCAGACCATGACGACCAATGAGACTCTTGAGCAGCTGCATTGTATCCGTCGTGATTAAGCCTACATAGAGAGAATAAGAGAATAAACCATGACCATTCAAAAATATGACTGGGTTGCTTAATGCAAATGGGTGAAGTGTCTCTTTAAAAGTAACTTGCTGAATTATGTATTAATAAAAACAAAACGTGACCTTAAAGTTCTTTTCTGTATGGTAGTGTATAAATGAACAGGTTTTGGTCTCGTTAGTTAATTTATTTTCCCTCCTGCACAGGCATCGCTCCCGCTCACGTTCCCGTGAACGCCGTTCTCGTTCTAGGGAACGCAATAGAGGTGGAGGTGGAGGTGGAGGTGGTGGAGGTGGAGGAAGAGACAGAGAGAGACGGCGGTCAAGAGATCGAGAACGCTCTGGACGATTTTAAAATTTCTTTGTTTCTTGAAACCAACATTCAGTCCCCAAACCCTGCCCTGCTCTCTCCTGATGAAATGTGATTAATGTTGAATTTATTTCCTTCCCTGGTTTCTTTGTCCTCCCATCTTTTTTCAAAATTTGTTTGCTTTTCAATAAAAAAATACCTTAGTCATTTTACTTATTTTCAGGAGATATATTCTATTATATGCGATCATGTACTGTTGTTTCCACTTGTACTTTTGAAAGCAGTGGTTAGTGATTTCTTGATTTCTTAACCCAGTGATTTAATACCTTTTCATTTAGCAGAATTATTAAATTTGCTGTGTTCTCAAAAAGAGATTAATGCATGTTGTAAAAGCTATTTTAATTGCAAGAATGGGGGATATTCACATAACAGTATCAAGTCACAACAAATGGTTTTAATATTCAAATTAACTAACGTCAATGAAGTAGTAACATAGTCTTACTATTTAAGAGGTAAATCGGTTAATTTAATGATTTTTTTAAAAGTTGTTTTAGGCGTTAAGTGTCTTTTGGCTATGCACTATAGAATACTTGATTTTGATTAATTAACGTAATTGAGCGATCATGACGGCAAACTATTTAATGGTTCCAATGCAACTCTGTTCTATCACACAGTGTTCCCGTTTTTATAATGTATAATGTTTTTAGTAATCTTAAAATTAATCTTAAATGTTAATCTAAAGACTCGAGAATGTCTTGTGTTTCAATAGAAGAAGAAAAATGGCCTTGGAGCTCAGTATTAATTTTATGATGCGCATAAAACTGATGATTGGCTAAAAGCTCTCGGGTCCTCAATAACAGCAAGAAAATGAAAACCTCGCTCGCAAAAGCAACAAACCGGTCAAAGACAAAGAGCTGGATGAGGGACACCATAAAAATAATAGACTAGTTCATAGAACAAGCATTTAGAATGATACAGATTTTTGCATGTATCATTGTTGATTGTTTTAATGAGCTATTTTTCGATTAGGAAAAATTAATTTGGATTTTTAAGTAAACCTACAATACGATATTAACAATATTTGAATCTTGGAATATGTAACGTTACATCTTCTAAGATAGGCCTATCTACATTATCGTTTATTATTGCAAGGCAAGTAACGATACACGTTTTTTTCAGATTTGAAAACGATCAATTTTTAGTTTTATTTAGTATAGTATGGTTGCTCACAATTCTCCGATGTTAGTTTACTACTATGTTAGAAATAAATTGGTAAAGTGCTCTTGAGTAACAATCCACCCGCAAATGTTTGTTTTCTATGCACGTCGAGGGCACGGCTAAATATCGACGTTTCCATTGGTTAGGGGAAAGGAACAAACAGCAAATCAGCGCTCGACCCCAACAAGGTATGCTGGCACCTGATTGGACACCAGTTTGACTCTAACACATGTGAGCTGCTGGCAAGCCGACCTCTTTTCATATACGGATAGGTCATCTGTGTAATCGTACCTCACTGGTTTCCAAGTTCGCCTCTAACTGATTGTCAGGTGAGTAAAATTAACTGTTCGTATTTTGTCTTCAAGCCCTAAAGATAACACTTTTAATGATAAATAATGACCAAGACGCGATAAAAGCATCAATCTGCGACATTACTACACAATGGTGATGATTGTATCTGAACATATCCTAATCGCTTGCATTCCACACAAGTGTTTTCCAAACATAAATTATCAATTTATTTTCAATACTCAATCATATTACGCCTGTCGTAAGTGATGAGAATGCGGCGCGCGCATGATGAAATCGAGCCCCTGCGTCAGCATCAGCACAATGCAATAGCCACGCGATTGCGTCAGCATACTTTACCATGTTCGTTCATTAATGTGATACTCTTACATGTTTTACAACTCATACCTGCGGTGGACATCTCCAATTTATAAATCATTTGAGTCCTTTTTTATTGTCATTTATTATGTTTTCACTCTCATTTGAGCGGGATGATAAGCGATTGTTTTTAAAGCCACCAAACTCTCTTTGCTGTATATTAATAATAATATATGTATGGTACTCTAAATGTCAGCGGCTCTAGAAGAGTTTATAAATGTAAATGTATAAAAAAAAAAAAAAAAATTGTTCAGAGATTAGGATCTCAAATCACAGAGATTTCTTGAGACAGCATTTAACCAGCTGTTTTCTAATCAAATATTTGGTAATTTTTTTTTAAAGATGGCTGAGAACTTTTTTTCTTAGATATTGTTTCAGTGTTGTGACCAGGACTAAACAGGATTTAAGAGTGAAGTGAATCCCTCTGTGAGTTACAGACTAGCTGGCTTTGCATGATCATCTCAGCTGTCTAGAAAGCCACACCTCTTCTATGAAAGTTGGAAAGCAGAAGTTTCTTATTTCATTGTGTTTTGTCTACAGTAACTTCCTTTCAGAGTATGGATGACTCTTTTGTGATTATGTAACTAATTATGCTGTCAATTGAGAGAGATAACATGCACTTAGAAGTAAAAGCTAGTCAAAACATCCCTGATTTCAGTAACATTCGAAAGTGAAGTGCTTGGTTTTTATTTATTTATTTTTTTTCACCTTTGGAAATGCTTGTCCGTGAAGCAAACTTTGGGCTGAAAGGCTTTGTTGGTGTTGTGTATCATTGTACTGTTCATTGCATAAGAGTCCATTCCTGGCAAATGTACAAGCACTCAAGTATGCATATGAACAAGTACAGCTGTTCTGTTCTGAAGAGAAACCTAAACGCCTCCAGATCCTATTAGAACGGAAAGAAAATTCAGTAGCAGTTTTCCACAGGGATTAAATTGTCCATTTCCCCTGGATTCCATTGCATGCATCATCTCCTGTGTCGATCATTAGTTGTTTATTTTTATTTTTATTTATTTATTTTTTTTTTTTTGAATGAGGGATCAACTTTTGCTTATTCATACTCTGACCAGGAGGAAGTTGAGGCTGTAATAAGGGTGCTTGTTTTATCTTCATGTTTGATGATTGAGACCATAGAGACTTATAGGTCTAATCTAATAGATATTGTTATCAAGAAGTGAGTGTTTTTGTACACATTCTGAACGATAATGTTTTGTTTTCTTCCTGAGAAAGTGTTATCATACATTGAGATATGTCAATGAAGTAAAGCACTATAAATATTATCTTCTAGGAGGGTTATTGAGACTTTTAATGGAATTTGTACAGTGGTCTGGCTTCTTAAATGGCATGTTGTGATCTGTCAGTGTTGCATAAGCGCTTGAATGACGTGAACACTGTATTTAAACATAAGAGTGAAAACCAGAATGAACTTTTAGATCGATACGCCCACATTTATGATGGAAGGGTTGCGTAATGTTTCCTAATAATTTACAACCATTCTTTGGGTGATTGGATACTGTAAAACAGTATTAAGTAGGGGTGTAACTATACCCTCATGTCATGATTCAATACATATCACGATACTGAACTCACGATACGATATTATTGCGATACTCCAAGACATAAAAGGTTAACAAAAAATGTACTGTTGATTAAAATGCTAACTTTGATATTACATTGTGGGTTTAAATGAATAGGTTTGGACTTGCTGCTTGTAACCCAAGAACAATGGTGACACCAGAATAACATTATTCATGATTCTGAAGCTGAAAATACAGAATTATTGTAGACGAATATTCTTGCACTCTTTCACTGACTATATATATTTAAAATAATGTCAGCCTTTTACTAGTAACATAAGACATTTAACATTATCAAAGCCCACAAATATTCCCCCATTGCATTATTATACATTATAATCAAGATTGTGTGTGTGTGTGTGTGTGTGTGTGTGTGTGTGTGTGTGTGTGTGTGTGTGTGTGTGTGTGTGTGTGTGTGTATATATATATATATATATATAGTAGTTTAAACTTTAATGTAGGACTGGCACTAAAACTCTGCAAAATTGATTTTTTTTCTCACATGGTATTGTATTGCGATATATTGTGGCATGATATATTGTTACACCCCTAATATTAAGGAAAGCTTGGTGACTGACACTTAAAATGCTTCCTCTCAGGTAAGCCATGCCATCAGTACCATCTAGTTCAGAGTCAGTTGGGACTGGTCCCATCTGCCCACATGCTGCCAAGGTCCTCTCAAATGCTGCAAATGGAGAATCTGGCATCAACATGGATGCCAAGCTGAAAGTCGATTCCGTCTTGAATGGAAATGCTGGACAAAAGTTAAATGTGAACGGCACAGCCCATGTGAATGAAACAAACAGTCACCATGTGAAGAGTATTAATGGAGAGCTCATGGAGAATGGATCGGAGATCACCATGGAGAGGAAATGGATTCGACCAGATTTGCCCAGCAGATGCACTTGGAAACTTGGTGACCCAAACACCGATTCACCCCACAACCACTTCCAACGGTAAGAATACAGCACCTTCAAGCTGTTACATGCTTTCTTAAGAATTCATATTTGTCGGTAAATCTATTTTAAAGGGATGGTTTACTCAAGATGGAAAATTATGTCATTTACTCACCCTCAAGTTCTGTACAAACCTCTTTTTTTCTGCTGTACAAGAGGGAAGATATTTTTTAAGAATTTCAGTGTTTGTTTGTTTTTTCATACTATGGAAGTTAATGGGGACCAGTAACCGTTCGGTCTCAAACTTTCTTCAGAATATCTTCCTTTGTGTTCAGCAGAACAATAACAGTTATACTGGTTTGGAACAACAGGAGGGTGAGTAAATTATGACTATTTTCTTTTTTTGGGTGAACTAACCCTTTAAGAGAGTGGGTTAGATGTTGGGGCATAGGGTTGTTTTAACATGAAGCAGGATGAAAAATCAAACTATCCAGGGACTTGACTCACCTACACAGTAAAATTGCCTTCTACCGCTGATAATTAATATTTGTTGCATGTATGTGTAAACATTGAGGTTCTAAATTATATAAAAATAAATAAACTATACTGGACTATAACCTCTTTCCAACAAAGGGGACCTTTTGAAAATGAAAAAAGTCAATATTATTGTTATAATTTTTCAGTTAATATTAAAAATCTGCTTTCTTCTTTCTTTCTACACATGAATTACCATTCAAGTTACTCCTTTTTAACAACAGTGCTTTTTCAGGAAGAATGACTCATCTTCAATTGTAACAGTGAATGACCACACATTTACCACACACACAAACCAATGTCACAATCTGCAGAGTCACAGTGATTCAGTCAGTTCCGTTGTGCTTATGTTATGATTGACATTCACCTTAATGTGTGTTTGTGGTTGTGCATGTGTAACCGCTTGACGTGCTCCCTTTTCTCACAGGACTGAGACACCCAGGATCCTCCCTAACATCTTAAGCAAGATTGGAGAGACCCCACTGGTCCGAATGAACAAGATTCCCAATGCTTTTGGCCTCAAGTGTGAGATTTGTGAGTATCTGTAAAATATGTGTGCAGAGGATGTGTCTTCCAACTAGTTTTTCTTCTTTTTCTGCTGTGTCTTATGAGGACACGAAAGATCACATGATCATTTAAGGACAGCCTGTAAAGTGCATGTATCGGCACGTGTTGGTAAGTAAGGGGTTGAGTTCTGGAGTGAGGAATGCAGGTGTTGGGTTTCGCTCTTCTGAGCTGATTGAGGACGTGAAGAAGCGAACGTTCCTAGACTTACTGTACTGAGTCACAGTTCATTCAAGCATTTTGAGTGCATGAACCTATTTACTTAAATCACATGCATTTAGTTAAAGGAGTACTTCCCGTCAGAGTAAACATTTCCTGATAATTTACTCAAACCCCATGTCATCCAAGATGTTCACGTCTTTCTTCAGTCGAAAAGAAATTTGGGTTTTTGAGGAAGCTATTCCAGGATTTTTCTACATATAGTGGAATAGTTTCAATGCAGCTTCAAAGGGCTCTACACGATTCCAGCTGAAGAATAAGGGTCTTATCCAGCGAAATGATCGGCCATTTTAAAAATAAAAATAAAAGAATCAATACTTTTTAACCACAAATGCTCATAGTTCACTAGCACTGGAAAATCCTGGAATGTTTTCCTCAACCTTAATTTCTTTTTAACTGAAGAAAGAAAGACATGAACATCTTGGATGACGTAAATGTTAATTCTGAAGTGAACTACTCATTTAACAACATCTATTTTTAGAAATAAGCTGCATCCCAATATGCATACTTCCCTACTACATGGTAGGTGAGAAACCGTATGTAAATGGTATGTCTGAATTCACAATTTATGAAATGGTTGGCAAAAAGTGACCAAATACTACTGCTGAGATTCTTAAGTACGCATCCAATAGACACTTTACTATCCAATGAGGCCATGGGAAAGAAGTTGTGAATGGCAGCAAAGCAATGCAACTCACACCGTAGGTCACATAACAGTGACAACATGACAGATGTAATACATACATTCATACTGTATAGAATGTGTTTTTTTTTTTTATTTGCTGGAAAGTACAATTATCATCCTCAGATAAAATCAAAGACCTTCAAAATACCACTTAGTAGTTCATTCCTGCAGAGAGGAATGCATTGTGTGTTGCAGCTGATGCATACCTCACATGGCCAGGTTGTTGCATTGTATATTTTGTTTTGGTTTGAAACAAAAATTTAATTTGAAACTTAAAATTCTTTGACAAAACCAGGCTCACAAAATGGCAGCAGTCGTTCTTTTCTTTTGTGAAAGGTTAGTGAGTTTAGTCGCTTGGGTCAAAAGTGTTGCAGGGGGGGTAGTTAAGCCCCTCTTTGGTTTAACGAACATTGTTTGAAAGTGTTATTGTGTGAAAGTCAAAGCCTTTTGATCCTAAATGTTTTAATGAGCTTTATAATGGGGATTCATTATGTCTAGCGATTTCATGTGAACAAGATTACCCTTTTGCCTGTTGAGGCGACAGGCCTTGGCAATACAGACGTAGAATTAGCTGACTAATTGCATCTGAGTTGCTGCATTTTTCACATATTTGCATGTGTGACTGTGTGAGGAGGGGAGGTTCAGTGATCGCTTTCCATCGAATGTGTATAAGTGCACAGTGTATTTTCTGTATAAATATTTCACACAGGTACTTACATAAAACAAAAGTTATTTGTGTGGCTCTCAACTTTTTTGACTGCAAGACCCCACTGTCCACTGTTTGTTTGAATTTATAATCTAAGTGACACATTGATTATTTGGAATTGACAACATAAATGGAAAAGATGGTTTCCGAAGTTGTGAATGGGTTTTTTTCCCCTCTATCGTCTAGTGGCTAAATGCGAGTTCTTCAATGCCGGTGGAAGCGTGAAGGACCGAATCAGTCTGCGAATGGTAGAGGATGCTGAGCAAGATGGCATCCTTAAACCTGGAGACACTATCATTGAACCCACGTCAGGAAACACAGGTCTGTGTTTGTTAATTGTTTTTAACGGTTGAGAAACCGCCTCTGTTCCATTCAGTTTATACCAGACACTGGAATGCTGGAGGACCAGTTAAACACGTCATGTTCCAACTAGTATGTCACCAAAGACAACGAATTATTGTACAAGTAGAGTCTGCTAAGAGTTATTTAACATTTCTAAGATTATTGATCTTGAATAGTGATGGAGACTGATGGATAAGAAAAAAAATCTAATGTTTTTCTATGCTCTCACTATTTCTTATATCCCTCATTGTTCTAGTTTGTACTTTACTGGACCATGTTTGAAATGTGGTATTGCTAGCACTTGAAGCTAGTTGGAATGAGTAAATGTTTTGTTTTTCAGGTATTGGACTTGCCCTGGCAGCAGCAGTCAAAGGTTATCGCTGCATCATTGTTATGCCTGAAAAGATGAGCATGGAAAAGGTGAGATTATGAAAATAAATATGGTGTGGGCGTGAATTCACTTGATTTCTTAAGACTTCTGTTTCTATTAGTAATGCGTGTGAATGTGAGTTTGGATAGTCATGTGTTTTGTGTCCTTGCATGGTCTCAGGTGGACGTGCTCCGTGCTCTGGGTGCAGAGATTGTTCGTACCCCTACCTCTGCCCGTTTTGACTCTCCTGAGTCTCATGTGGGTGTGGCTTGGCGTTTGAAGAATGAGATCCCTAATGCTCACATTCTGGACCAGTACCGTAATCCCAGCAACCCCCTGGCCCACTATGACACCACTGCAGAGGAGATTCTGCTCCAGTGCGATGGTAATTGCAGAATTTGTGTAGAAGCAACATTGTGTCTTTTTCTAAATTAATCATTAACCTCTCGCTTCAGGCAATTGGGTTATGTTTACGAAAAAGCTTATAATTGACCATTGGTTCTCAACCAGGGAACCATGGCCCAAACTTCCAGGAAGTCCAAATACATCTTAAAATATTTAAATTTAGTACGCCTGGGTTGTGACAAATACACAGAATTCTCCATTTGATTTTGATTCTCAAGCTTTCAATTTGATGTTGGTTAGTTTGAATATAAATCAGATACAGTGTTGAGGAAATTAATGCTGTAAACTATACTGGAAGTCCGTTGGTACTACACTATAATATTGAAGGTCAAAAAATGTAATGATTTGTTCACAAACACTTAAATTACACCTAAGGAACGTTCATAATAAAAAGGTGATAATACTAACTTTACAAATAGATAATTCTTTTTTTTTTGCTCTGAATAGATATTCATGGGATTTAAGAATTATTGGTTCTTCAAAATGAGAATTGATTAAAATTGAGATTTTTTTTTTTATTTTTTTAACCCAGTTATATTAATCATGTTGTTGACATCAGATAATATGGCCCAGGTAACAGGGCCTTAAAATATTGACAAAAAGGTTAAAGAAAAAGTCAAGAATCACTGCATTTGACTAATGTTGAAGCCATTTATTTGTGTTTGCTCCCTGTAGGAAAAATAGACATGCTGGTGGCTGGAGCTGGCACTGGTGGCACCATCACTGGTATCGCCCGCAAGCTGAAGGAGAAATGCCCTGATATCAAGGTGAAACAGATCGGTTCATGTATTTTGATACAGCTGTCAATGAACATGGTTTACTATTTCTTAAAGTATTTTTTTTTTAAATAAGCTTTTTTTCACATAATAGTTATTACTCAAAGAAATTCTAAATAAGCATTTCTTTGGAGAAACACTTTTTTCCACTTGCATTTTTACACTGCCTATAATGTGTTTTTCTTTTCTCCTCAGATAGTTGGAGTGGATCCTGAGGGCTCCATCCTTGCTGAGCCTGAGGAGCTGAATAACACTGATAAGACTCAGTATGAGGTGGAGGGCATCGGATATGACTTCATCCCCACTGTTCTGGACAGATCTGTAAGTGTGTATTTCAGAGTATGTTTTGATGTAGTTGATAGTTGTACTTGATATTTATTGAGGGCAAATGACCCACCTTAAATTGTATCTCCTAAAATTGTCATGCCTTTGCAGTGGTTGAGAAAGGAAAGGATGCACAGTTATTTAAATATTTTTTTTCTGATATTCAAATCTTGAAGTACATGGATATATTGTTTTAAGCCACAGTAGAGGCAATAGTAACTAAGGATGTGTTCACACTTGAAGTTTGGTTCTTTTGGTCTGGAACAAAAAAATAAAATAATGCATTTTGTCCTGCTTTGCTTGGCATTCTCACTATTATTATTAACACAGAACCTAGCGAGGGGAAAAAAGACCCCAGCTTTTATGACATGAAATTTGCTATGGAAAGCAATTCTATTTGTTGAGCTAAATGCACTGTTTAATGTGCATGCATATGGTGCTATTTTAACTAGCTAAGAACTCATGAATTGGTTGTGTGTAAAGGAATTAAAATGGCTCTAGGAATTCCTCTGTTGCACACACAAACAAGATCTGCTGCACGAAATCGTGTACTGGAACTGAACTGTAATGAATAACATTGCAAAATGGCAAGAAGCAGGTATGATTGAACATTCTGGGGTTTTTTTTAGGGATCTTGTGACATCACATCCTGTTTTTGGTTCGTTTAGATGTCTTTGATCTGAGGTCATATTTCAGTACAACGGCAAGAGAGTTTGTTTTGAAGGAAAACGAACTTTGGTCTCGGTGTATTGCACCAAGGTCTAGATGGCAGCATTCACAATTTTTCAAATGAACTGCACTAACAGAGCATTCACACCAGACATCGTTTTAAGCCATAGAGAGAATGTTGTAGAAACGTTGGGAAACCTTCTGTTGACTTTCATTAGTGTTTGCCAGTTTTTATTTGCGGTCTGCACCATTTTGGATCATGATACGATATATTTTATCAATTTCCCAAATGAAAATAGCAAATAATATATGTTTTGATGTAGGGCTTGGCGGTATGCCTATGTATATCGTTACCATGATATTAATTGTCTGTCGTTAGAGATTTTGTATTGTGTATACAATTAAGATTTTGTACATAAGATATATACATAAGATTTTGTATATATATATATATATATATATATATATATATATATATATATATATATATAATAAAAAATTTTGTCTAGCATAATTTAAGTGTGATATACAAAATAGTGTTTGGTGATATGACCAAATTCTTATTTCACGATAACGATATATTTCACGGTAGTTATTTTATCTCATTTTTTTAACTCGTTTTCAGGTGGTGGATAGTTGGTACAAGTCCAATGATGAGGAGTCCTTTGCCATGTCTCGTATGCTAATCAGAGAGGAGGGTCTTCTGTGCGGTATGTGACTCCTAATGCATCTCTCACATTTAATGTGTGTGAATTTGTGTATCTAAATCTGTTCTCTATCACTCTTTATAAAGGCGGCAGTTCAGGCACAGCCATGTCTGCAGCAGTGCATGTGGCCAAAGAGCTGAAGGAAGGCCAGCGTTGTGTGGTGATCCTTCCTGACTCCATCCGCAACTACATGTAGGTTTCGCTGTTCCCAGCATTCTAGTGTGCTTAGCTGTGATGTGAATGTGTGTTTTGTGTTGCCTGGGTGATTAAGCAACAACAATACTATTGTGATGTTTTAGACTTAAACCTGGACAGCCGATATGTTTAGAATTATATGCCAGTTGAGAATCTGCTTTAAAGCTGTAGCTTCCCAAATACAAGCTTGTATGTAGTCTTGTCTACTGAATTATAGTCTATGCTTATCTTAAGATGGTGGCTAAATGAGTCAGTTAGCTGCACAAACCGTATCAATGTAGTTTATACTTTTAGAGGAAATATCTTTTACCAATGTATATCTATTCAAAACAAAACCAACAAGGATTTTAGCATGATGTTTAATGGATAAATTTACACTACATTCAACTAATGAAACTGGAGAACACACACCCTTATATACATTGTGATAAACAGCAGCATTTTTATAAATGTATGCATGCACGTGCCGCACACACATTTAATTTACATAAAGCATCTAAAATGACCAATTTACTAAAACATACTTCTTTTTTGAGTAACAAATAGTGATTTCAGGAAAAAATAACTAGATTTATTTAGTTAAATACTGCCCATGCTACTGCATGCTTGTACACATACTGCATTTGAGGAACAATACATAGTATGCATATTTTCCCACTGTGTTGGATACTGTTTCCTGAGGTTGCACTATTGATCTAAATAAAACAAATATCACGATACAGCTTAGTGCGATTATCAAATCACATGGGCTGTGATTTAATTAAATATGTACGCAGGGTGTTTCAGCTGTGTTCATTTGCATGTTAAATAGTGTCTCAGAGCAACTGTTTACAGTTAATACTGCTCTACATGAACTCCTCTCTGCATCTGATATGACTTTGAGTCACTTATAACATGCATTTGATGCAGTGCACCCAGCATTCCACAGAACTGAAAAGCCACTTGGTAATGTAAACAAAGTTCAGCAGCGTGGGTCATGTGACGACAGCTGTATTTTGCTTTAGGCTATATAGTACACTCTTGGCTTGGCCTAAATGCTTTCTCCACCTTAGGTCTAAATTTCTTAGTGACAAGTGGATGTGTGAAAAGGGCTTCCTGAGTGAGGAGGATCTTGTTGTCAAGAAGCAATGGTGAGTGTACACACACGTACGCATGTTGCCTTTGGAAGCACCCTTGTTATTTATACACTATCCTCTACAAATATAGTCTCTCTGCGTCTGTTATTACACTAGGCTGCATTACTTCTACAGTTAAGCTTCTATATGTGGAGGCATGTTCACTCTCCCTGATAACTGTGTATGCGTGTCATCTTACCGTGAGCTTTTAGTGTCTTTCTCCCTGCCCTCATCTCTCGGTAGGTGGTGGAATCTGACTCTACAGGAGCTCCGACTCTCCGCCCCCCTGACTGTGCTGCCTTCAGTGTCCATCAAGAAGACCATTCAGATCCTGAAAGAGAAGGCCTTTGACCAAGCACCCGTGGTGGATGAGGCCGGGTAGGTCATTCATTCAGAACCAGTTGTGTTGTTAACCAGTTAACCTATTATGTACTGCATTAATAAAGATATCTGAAACTATGAGGTGAAATCCATCAAAAACCTTGTTTTAAAAAAAGTTCTTATTATATAGCCTATAATTACTCAAAAAACAAAATGGTATAATTATTTTCAAATACAAATCCTACATTTATAAAAAAAAACAAAAAAAACAGCAAACATAAGTTTACAAGTGGTTGATTGATAAAAAATAAATTAAGAACTCTTAAACTTTTTATTTTAGGTACACTTGGATACATTAAAACAGGACCTGACTTCATATTTCAAATGCATGCAATGAATAGACAGGATTTTGATGCTAAAAACTGGACAAGTCAGAAGTCGCATGCCTTCATCAAACAGGATCAGTTTGTTTTATGACCTTAAGATGAAACAAAAATAAAATCTCACAGCATTAGCTGCAACATGGAGGCTGCAAACCCATGAACATTGTAGGAAAAGTAATACTGGCTTTTGGGTGATAAATAAATATGGGGAAAAAATCGATTTGTGGCCTTTGACAATCGATTTTGAGTGGACCAAGTTTTAAAAAACGATTCATTGAAGAAAAAAAAAATGTTGCCCCAATATTATTAATACTTTATTATTTATATACAAATATTTTTTCTAAAATTATTACAGATTAATTCAGATATTACAAACTTTCATAATAGAATCAATGTCAATATGATTTTTGTTCAATATTATTATTATTTAGTTATTTTGAATAGGTTCATACATTCTGATATCCTGGACATTTGTGTACCCAAGCACTGCTCATTTGACGTCTCCTTGATTTATATCATCGTCTCATTAGAGGCTCCAAGTGTTTCGGACAACGGAGACACCCGAAATGTACAGTGCTGATGTCTTCCAGGACCAAGATTGAGACTTAATAGATCTGGACTAAAACGTGACTGGGGTGTCATGTTATTGGCCCAAAAATAACAAAATGATCTAACAGATGGAGGAAGAAATAAGTGGAGGAAGGTGTGGCTCAATCTGGTTTCTGGTTTTCTCCCTGTAGGCAGATTCTGGGCATGGTCACGTTGGGGAACATGCTCTCGTCGGTTCTGGCTGGGAAGGTTAAGCCATCTGATCCCATAAGCAAAGTTCTCTACAAACAGTTTAAACAGGTGGGCACACACACAAACACAAACACACACACCCCTTTCTGTCATTCTGTACTTGCAGCAGAAGGTTCAAGAAAAAGTATTCACACAATTTGTTCAAATAAACCTTGAAACGTCGGAAATCCTTATAAGTGCATGTTATTGTGATCATGTTTTTTTATTTCCCCTCTGGCTCTAAATGAGGGTAACTTGGATCTAATTATACGTTAGTGTATAATGAAGACTTTTCAGGTTTTTGAGCCTTGGATGAAGGAAATAATAGAGTAAATCTCAGTACACCGAGTGGTATTTAATGACCTGTACTGGCAGAGGTAATGTGATCTCTCAATAGTCAACTTGTCTGTCATGCTGTAGGTGCGCCTAACTGATAACCTGGGCAAACTCTCACGTATCCTGGAGACGGACCATTTTGCCCTTGTTGTGCACGAACAGATTCAGTGTAAGTCAAGTTCTTTAACTTTTTGTTCCACTTTTCCCTAACCAATCTCCATTTTCTTATTTTTAGATATTCAATTTAGATATTTAATATTCCCGAACATTACACGTGTGTGAGGTTCTGGTAAACCCTACGAAGAAATATCCCCACAAAGATGACAATATCTGAAATCCTTGTCCTTGTGGGGACATTTTCCATGAGGAAAACTGCTCATGAATCATAAATCACTTTTTGAAAATGTAAAATTGCAAAAAGTTTTTCTATGATGTTTAGGATTAGGGGATGGAATATGCAGTTTGTACCATATAAAAATAATTGTCTATGAAAAGTCACCCCAAAACACGCCAACCCATGAAAATTTAACAACACTAATAATAAATATAGCTGCAAGCAGCAATTATCAGGGCCAAGCGCAAAGACGACCAGACATGCCAACATGGCTAGGAATGTCAGACCAACTGCAACAATGAGAAATTAAAGACATTTAAAGATGATTTCAGGCAAAAATGGCTGAAAAATCATATATACAGCAACTAAAAGTATGTTTTAATGGATTATCAAGAGACGTACGGAGTTTTGTAATGGTACACCAAATGCATTCATAAAGTGTTGCATTTAATATCATGATATTATATTGTAATTGATGGCAAATGTCCTTGTTATGTTCTATTATAGCGCCACCAAGTCGTGCAGTTCCACCGTTTTTGTATGTGTTCTCAGACTGAGCCCATACATGTGTGTCTCAAATTTGAATGTAAAACATTGTCAAAGTGTCGTAGTCTAGCATCTACATCACATGTCGAATTAACAGGTATTTTACAAAAAGTCTTTCCATACAAAACACAGCACTAAGCAGGAATAAAGGTCTTATTCATAGAGCTTAATGCAATACAGCACCAATTTGTGATACAGGACACGTGTTTTCCTGAACTTCGGATCACTGCGCCACTCTATTTGCTCTTTGTGGTAAAGTGACATTACACCTGCTGTCGCATATACTTAGCCAAGTGCTAGAAGGACACCACTGTGAACTTTCCATTTTCGAGCTAAGGTTAACAAACATTACATAAGAATAAAGGGCAGGACTGTTTTTATAACTTTCACAACAGCATTATTGTAAATGGAAATAATAATGTTATTGTAGCATCACTGACATAATTGTGGTAGTACTTTACAATAAGTGTCGGGGAAAGTTATTTTTAAAAGTAATGAATTAATATTACTCCCTGAAAAAGTAACGAATTGAGTTACTTTTGCGTTACTTTTTCTCACCTAGGCCGGGCCTTTTACACAGTGAAATTAATAAGCCTCAGGCTGAAGAAAATGCAAATTCACATCTGTAAACTAAAGTAGAGGCTGCAGCTTAAACATGCCTTTCAGCTGTGCTGCAGTTCTGGATTGAAAAAAAAAATGTGGTTTATCTAAAGTCGTGTTTGCTTACTTGCAGCATGGTTGAATTGGATCATCAAAGGTCATCAGCAAAGACATTGGTTAAAAAAGTGAGAGAAAATACAAAGTATATTTGTGTAATTTGATCAGATTTAATTATTGCAGGTTTGCATAATATTGAGTTTTCATTTCACTGTTTTTATTCAATTTGAGGAATACTGAAGTTGTTTTTGTTCAAATGAAATGAGTAAATGCATGCTCACATTTAGTCTAGAACTACAACAACCCTCATGTTCACACAGTGCACATAACGCCTCTGCACTTACTCCCTATTTCTCTCGACAGAGTTTGCTCTCTGATATTTTGTTGTAAATTTAAAAGCAATGCGTTACTTGGAAAAAACAAAAATGTATGTCAGAAATCGTGTTACTTGTAAATGAGTGAACCCC
Organism: Pimephales promelas; assembly: GCF_988280905.1. NCBI lineage: Eukaryota > Metazoa > Chordata > Actinopteri > Cypriniformes > Leuciscidae > Pimephales > Pimephales promelas. The sequence goes on along the minus strand of NC_142775.1, from coordinate 32,068,426 downwards.
AACACTGGTTACCAAAATTATTGTTAAATTAGAAATTAGTTGACTACAGTAATTAACCTGAACAATACTTGTACAGCATTCATTAACCTTAGTTAATGTTAATTTCAACATTTACATTAAAATCAAAATTTGTGTTCATTAAAACAGTTAATGCACTGTAAGTGAAAACTAACCTTACTTAATTTTAGTTAATAAAAATGGCTCATCTGGCCGGTTGTTATCTTTGAATAAACCCCGATAGGGTGATGCGGAGCCGGAAAAGGGGGTTATTCTGAGGTAATATAATATCTCAGATATTCTCAGTTATTCTGTTTGTTCTATCCATTTATTTATATATTCAGTTAGTATTTTTTCTTTTTCATTTCAAGTAAAGATAATGTTTTTTTTAATGGTTTGAATTAATGATAATAACCCAGGTTATATAGTGCAGTAAATTTAGGCTTTGATGTCATTGCAGTGGATAGTGTCCACAGTCTGAATTACAGTTCCTGTCTTACAGACATGAGTAATGGATCCCCCAAGATGAGGCAGATGGTGTTTGGGGTAGTGACAGCTATTGACCTGCTGAACTACGTGGCCACACGTGAGAGGAGGGAACGCTCTCTGTCCGAGTGCTCTATGTCTGAAGAGCAGTGAATGATCTTGAGTGTGGGAACGCAATGGTGATGCGCTGTTGTGTTTCTGTCTCGCTCCTTTTTTAAAAAAAAATCTTTTATTTCTCGGTTTTGACAAGCTCAGTTTTATTTTTTTTATTATTATTTTTTTTTTTTTTACAAGTAAGAGCCAGTCAATATATTTGTACTTGTCATGTACTTGGTTTACTTGATTTTGCTCTTAATTGGTCTCGCTTTTTTTTTGTTTGTTTTTTTTTTTTTTTTTTGTTTTTTTGTTTAGATGCTTTGTTAACCAGTCAACATAATGAAGTTATCTCACAGGTCATTTATCCACCCTTTGCAAATCTGATTTTATAGAGGTGTATATATTCAAATTAATGTACTTTCATTCCTTCAAAAAACTGCATGCAGTTAAGTATTTTTGGGTTTAGTTGAAGTGTTAGATTCAGGTGCTCTCTTGTCTGATCTACAGCTACGTTGCCACCTAGTGACTGAAATAGTTTACAACAATCATGGAGACTTCTATCTTCATCAATCATGCTCTGCTTCTTGGCACAATGATCTCTGCAGTGTGTGGGGAGTTTTGCAGGCATGATTAATAATATTTGACAAGGCAAATAAGTGTGTTTGGTAAACCGAACTGCACCCAGACAGGGCTACTTGGTATTTTTCTTGTATTGAAACAAGATGCGATAAAGAATGTAAATAAATAATGGTGGTTCGGACTTGCTGAAAACACACCACTTTGTGTTTAGCCATTTTGATAATTATTTTCATTTTTCTTTGTTCTTATTGTCTGTTGTCTTGTAAATCAAAGCTGTAATTTCTGGAGATTGAATAAGATTGTTTGTTTGTATGAGTCGATGCGAAGTGTATGTGCATTGGGTTGATCTCGTGTATGGTTTTTGTGCATGCTGCTGGAGGTCTCTGGATCAGAATGTCTTTACTCTCCTGCTATGATGTTCTGTTATTTGATTAAGCTTTTACTTGAATCTTATTGCTGTAGCAAATGCTGGTTACAAATAAAGGCTTTATTTCTGGAAGCAATTGTGGTTGTGTGAATACTGTAAAGATCTCATACTGCTGTCAGGTCAGGGATTCGAACATAAAGTGTGTTGCTGGAAACCCTACGTTCTAAACCAATGCTCTAGGACAGTGTGGACCCATTTGGCAGATAATCACAAGAGGCAAACACCCAAAGTTTAAAGGGGGAAAAAAAAGAGTCTGTACTTGGTATTCTTCTTGAACAAACACAAAGGATCCAGCATCAGTGCTGGGTTGCGCAAGGTACAAATCCACACTCGATGATGCAGGCAAAACAGTCCAATAACATACAACAATATTTACCCGAGAAGCTGTTCAGAAAGGTCTGTGCGGAAGCCTTTCAGGGTAGACCAAATGGGAAAACACAAAAGCATACTAAGATGTGGAAGGTCTTGTGCTCTGTCTTCCTCTGCTGGACAGGCCGTGCTGTGACAGCTATTCCTCAGGCAGGATCATTTTATTAGCAAAATATCCCAACATTCTTTGTTGCACAGTACACAGTTGTTGTGTTTTGGCACAGCAGATGCAAGTTACTTCTGTTATCTTTGGAGGAATGTATGTAATATGAAGATTCTACAAAGGAACACTATGAAAGTAAATAGCAGGCGCAACAATGCTGATATAACCATATAGGCTATATGTTATGGGTACAATGTGGGTCACATGACTAAGCATGCCTCATCGGTTTTGATTATCTCAGTTTTTACAGTCCACACTATTACATGAAATGAAAATGACATTTTCAAATGCATCCGTTTGGGAAAGTGTTTTGAAAAAGCTCCTTCTTTGTGGACAAAAAATGTTGTCTCTGTGTGGACCGAAGGCAAAACCATGAGAAAAAGAAAACTTATTTGTGTGGACAAGGCCTTACCCAAATTATAATAACCCCATAATAACTGCTGTCACTTTATTTACTTATTAACCAGGTTACTGTTTCGTGATATCTGTAAAAAGTTTCTTTCTTCTGCTGAGCACAAAGGAAGATATTAAAACTCAATATTTGCAGTATTTTGAATTCAGAACAAAAAAAAAAAAAAAAACTAGCTGTTTGAACATGTCTATAAAATTCAGCCATAAAAAACTTTCAGTTTCAAATGTTCAATATACACAATAATGTATAATATAAGTTCAGAAGTATTTAAACTACCACCTAAAATTAAACTTTGTTCGATTTACACTTGCAAATAATTCAAATTTACAAATTCAAATCATTTGGTCATATTAATAGCTCCATAGTTGTTTGGAACCATTGACTTCAATAGTATTTTTTTTTTTTCTACTATGGAAGTCAATGGTGCCAAAGTTCCAATCATTCTACAAAATATCTTCCTTTGTGTTCAGCAGAAGAAAGAAACTCATACAGGTTTGCAACAACTTGAGGCTGAGTAAATGATGACAGAATGTTTGTTTTTGGGTGGAGTAGCAGCCTATCCCTTTAATAATTGTAACTGAACTGAACTGAACTGAACAATTTTTAAAGTGAACCTGCAGTGAACCCATCATCTGGAGCTCTAAAGAAATTCCGAACAGCTCCTTTAAACACACTTTTTCTTGTTTCCTTTAGAACTTTTGACAGACCTGTCAGTTTCAGTGTTGAGATGAGAAGTTGATGGAGCACATTATCCTGTCAGCCTGTGGAGAAGAACAAGTTTGTCCATCTGCCCCTAATATGCGTATGTACACAAACACGCAGGTCAAATACGCAATATACCTATCTTTATTGACAGAGAAACACAGATTTATCCACATTTTCCTGCTGGGAAAGTCGTTGTTAAGTGAATGCTGAGGTACACTCAGCCCCCTGCAGAGAGCGTTGCCGAAAAGGCTAGCCAGGGCGCTACATAATACGAGGCATTGAGAGGAGCCATTTACTCTGAAATGCAGGAGAAGGTGGTGATTGTGCTTGAAAATCGTAATTGCTGGGAGGGTTGATGGTTGGATAGACATGACGTAAGGAAAAACAATTTGAGTCTTTTGCGTCATTCCTCTGTATGCCATAATAAATCATGGAAATGACATCCCATTAGCCTTGCTCCAGGCTTCCGCCCTCCCTTGCATCCTCTCAGCCTTCAGCTGCTTCTTCACATGGCGAGGTATGAAACGTCACCGTGCAAGGAGAAGAAAAGCAGTGTGAAAGCAGAAAGAACAAGTGGCTCTGAGAGTCTAATTGAAAAGGTTATCAGAAGACAAAATGAAAGAGGTTGTTGAAAGAGTCAGAGAGAGAACTAGACAGTAACTTGGAGGGCGGTTGAAAGAAGGGAAGAGGAGCTGTGTGCATTTTGATGATGAATATTCTCTCTTTGAATCTTCGCTGACGTCACAGCCAGTGCTCAGAGTGCAGCTTGAGGCTGAGAGGAAAAACGTGTATTTGGCTTTTCACCTTTTCACTTTTAGATTGTGTGCCCTGCTTTTTTTTGTGTCTAAGCTCTGCGTTTTCATCCGCAGTGGTTTTATGTTCTCTATTTTGCGAACTGTGGTACTAGTCAGCTGGTTTTACTAGTCACCCGGGGAATCGGGACAGCATCAACATGTGCTGTGAGGATTACATTTAAATAAATAACCTTTATTAAATGAGCACACTGTTTTCGTCAAAGACCTTCTTCAGGCAAAGTAATTTTTAATGACATGTCTGGATAATTACTACTTTTTTTTTCTTTTTTTTTTTTTTACTTTAAAATAACGATTCTCAAATGAAAAATGCATAGTTTAATCATTAGGACATAGCACAAAGATAAAAAAAGATTAGAGAACATCTAGATAGCAAAACAATAAATATATATTGGCATATATAAGGAAAAAGGACAACACACAATTATTATTTTTATAAAACAATATTCATTATGGATAATATTATTATGAGTAGGAGTAGTAGCAGCAGCAATGTTCAAAATCTCAAATGTAGGACTCTACACATTTTCAAGTTTTGCTTGTCTGAGATGTATAGCCTATAATTGATGACCTTTCTCACAGACCTTTTTGTTTGTTCATTACGACTATTTGTTTTGTTCATTCACTATTATGCATTTAGCAGACATTTTGAAGTAAAAGCATGCATTTTATCTTTTTGTGTGTTCAGTTGACATTAAACCCATGATCTTGCTAATGCTATGCTTTAATTGAGCTGCATGGAACTCATTTGAGCATAAAAACCACAGGATGCCCACTAAACAAAGGATTGAACAGTGATGCATTTCCCTGCTGTTTTTCAGCCCATTTTCACCCCCAAGGCGTCACTTAACTGACGCCTTGGGAAGCATTTGGACATGCTTCAATATCTGACGCTTTAGGCGCCCTTTAGCGTCAGTTAGATGACGCCCTAGGATCGCGTGTACCCTACCCCCACCCCACACTGAAACCTAACCGCGTCCTCTAACTGACGCTTTCCTTTAGCGTCAGTTAGATGACGCCGTAGGATCGCGTCATGTAAGTGGCGCCTAAAACGTCAAATATTGAAGCATGGTCAAAGGTGACGCCTTGGGGTGAGAATGCGTTGTGTTTTTGGATGTGCAAAATTTGCTTTGATTTGTGAGGAGTTGGTGGCTCACAAACTCTGTCCCTGTCACTGCAAGAAGAAGGAAAATTCTGGGAATGACCTTGCACTTCCAACGTGTACTAATATTAGGCTATATTATAAACGTTTTTGCTCATTTGTGAGTCAGCCCCCCTGAAGGCTAATTGGCTTGGTTGACCCTCACATTGATTTCATTTTATGAATGAACAGATCATAATCATGATGAGGCTCATGATCTGTGCTTCATTGTTGCTTGAACTATATATATATATATATATATATATATATATATATATATATATATATATATATATATATTGTGTGTGTGTGTGTTTGTGTGTAGGATATATTCAGCCCATTCTCACCCCCAAGGCGTCACCTAACTGACGCCTTGGGAAGCATTTG